>NC_068364.1:58887872-58900372 GCF_020536995.1 Dreissena polymorpha | reverse complement strand
CCCGGACAAGCTTGTTCCGCCCGCCCGCCAGCCCGCCAGCCAGCCAGCCCGCCAGCCCGCCCGCATTCGCCAATCTAATAACCAGTTTTTTCCTTCGGAAAACCTGGTTAAAAATAATATTAAACATGTTCACGTACCCTGTCGTTTTCGTCGTTTGGCTCGGTTCTCACCACCTGTTCCGAGTGATACTGTGACGTAATACGGAGCCAACTTGATGTCCGACGTTATGATTTCGTAGAACACACGAGACCAGTGATAGGTCTGTAAAACAGTTTTTTTCTTAATTTAGGCTTTAAAAAACTAGGCGTGCGTTAAACATGGTCAAATACGGTAATCGTGACAAAACACTACAATTTGAAAGCTTAAGATAAAAGGATTGGTCAAAATGAAGTGAGTTTTATTATAATTCTAATATATATTAATTACCCATCTCTTTAGACGGGAAATCAGAATGACCAGATAAGATATCATATTCTCGGGAATGGACAAACAACAAATGAAAACGCATGATTATTGTCGGGCCGTGTTCATAAAATTGAGCATTTTACGGTGGTGGTATTTTTTACGCCTATAAACTTGTCAAAATGGGCAATGCGATAACAAAATATGATTGAATTTACATTATTTTTAAGTAGCATAACATAATCGTCTTATGCATGACCAGCGCTTTGAAATCTGAAGTGAAATCTGCAATATTGTTCATTTGGAAAGACCAATAGCGGATAAACAATTCTTTATGTTACATTTGATTGTTATTTTTAATAATTAGGATACTGTCGTCCTTTTATTTGGATTCACCGTACATTAAATAATACAAAAACTGATTTGTGAATTAAAAAAGTAAATTGCTTTTCGACTTAAGACGGTTGAGTATTTTTGTTTGTTATTTTTAAACGCTATTCAGGGTTGTTTAATTGTGGTAACAACACTTAACTAAGGTAAAAGACACGAATTTGAGACAAAACCGAAATTCTAATTTTAGTTCATCATATTGATGTAGAACGTTACCATAAAACCGCGAGACACATAGGAAGAAAATGTTACCACGACCTGATTATGATTTTTATGTCCCCCACCACTATAGAAGGGGAAATATTGTTTTTGCCCTGTCTGTTGTTCTGTCGGTCTGTTGGTTTGGTCAAACTTTTACATTTGCCATTACTTATGCAATATAGCAGATAGCAACTTCATATTTGGCATGCATGTGTATCTCATGGAGCTGCATATTTTGAGTGGTGGAATGTAAAGGTCATCCTTCAAGGTCAAAGATAAAAAAAGTCAAAGCGGCGCAGAAGGGGACATATATATATAGTGTTTCTGACAAACACATTTCTTGTTTAAGTATGTTATATCTGGATTAGACTAGGCCTCTTTTCTAAATCTATTTAAAATTAAACAAAATTCATTGTTAAAATACTAAAAGATTTAAATATCACTTAAATATGAAATTAAATTTAATATATATTTTTGCACCCTACACATTTAATTGTGATATAAATAAATAAACTAACCGAATAAAGGCTGTTATCCGTAAAATAAGCATTTCATGGTAATATAAATCGATCAACAAAACAACTTGAAAACATAAGGCTATTCATCCTTTAAAAAGTCATGCAAATGGAACTTAATCCCAATCAAAAAGCTATCAATCATTATGCTAGGATAGCATAAAAAATAATAAATAACCGTGTTATTAAACAACAACATACCTGTTCATAGTTGTGTGTCGAGTTCAAAATCGCTGTAGGGGTTTCCAGAAATGCTATTTCCCCTTCCTGGAGCGTACGATGTAGCTTGCCAGTCAGCGGCAACGGTTCAAATGGTTGAAAGTCCAACAAAGAGTCTGGATTTAGGAAAGGTCCTTCGATCTCAAAGCTCGAATCGTCTGAAAGAATTGCAGGTGTCGTTACACCACGTGATTATCTGACAGAAACGTATAATCTAACGTTGTGCATGCAGATATTTAAACGTATGAACTTTTCTGTCTTCTGAATTGATTATTAATTGAATTAGAAAATGGTCAAATTAGATAAGGATACAACCGCTATTAAAATATAACAAGACATGTGTGACTTACGTGATGCGTCAAAAAACATTGCCCAATTGATCCTAATACAACCATCATTTGGGCCTATTGATTTTGAAATTATATAATGGGTGGCGAAGCTGTGCGCCGGACGAAAAAACACGGTATAAAGGTGTAGACCGCAAAGAAACATTAAATGTCACTTCGTTCGCTGTATCCATACAAACCACACGCACACACTTCATGATGTCTAGTACCAACTGCAGCCTCAACATTTAGGCTTAATATATCCTTTTTTTTCCCACCAAATACAAGAAAAGTTCAACAAATAATTAAACACAAGTTTACAACAATAAACAAAAAGCATACCTGTAAGCATAATATTTATACACAGTACAATATCTGAAATTTCGTTAGGGATCAAAACTGTTAACAATGAGATTATGAACATAGTTTTATACACATACATTTTACAAACTGTTATTCAAAGGCTTGTAATTAAATTTAATTGCTATTGTTTAGGAAAATAAATCTAGAAGCCAATGAAACAGAAAACAGTGTGGTATAAACATTAAATATGTAGTATCATAGTGTACCAGTAAATAATGGAATGAGTGAATACGCTCAACGCATTCTCAAAGTCTTGCGCGATAAACGTCGTCTTGATGTAATGAATACATATTTATCCTGTCAAGTGCCTTTAAATCAGCCCGATAACCAGTTTACCTAATAAACCAACAGATATTAGGCTAGATGACCACGTGACCTCGAATATCCGTCAGTTGCTGTCCGCGCATGTGCACGCCTGTACTATTTTCTATTTATAAAATATACTTGTTTTCAATTTAAAAAAATACAACATACGTGTAAAGTACTGTTTGTTTAAAAATTATTATTTTAACAGCATAATTTCGTCTTTGTGTATTGAATTAATAACGAATGACTCGATTTCTGTGGTGTTTAACAAGACGGAAGCTAGCCTCAGCGTTTTGCATGACGTGACGTTACAATTTTTTGATGTGGCGTGTTATTTCCCATATTAAATATTTAAACACAAAATACTGGAAAACTATATATTTTAGAAACATTTCAACAAATATTGTAAATGTGACAGGATAAATAGAATAATAGGTTGGTGACGTGGATGGAGAATGGTTATCTGGCTCGTCGGAGGATCTTATCGCGTTCGCCGAACTTCCTCCGACTTGCCAGATAACTATTCTCCATCCACGTCACCAACCTATTATTCTCTATATATGCGCGGACAGAGTAAACATTATATTCCATTTCACCATTATCGTTTAAAGAGAAATTAGTCGAACATCAGTTAAAAACAGCTGAATCTTACCTACGTAGCGTGTTGGTTTCGTACATATAAATAAATTCGGGGACAAGCAATCGTCCGCTGGAACCACAGAGCGTCTCAATGTGTAAAACTTGGAACAGTTGAACTTTGGGTTTGCCACCCACAGCTGGTCTACTTTCTTGTTAGAAAAGTCTGAAACAGGTAAATATTTTAAACTCTATTATTCATAATTCATAATCATCAACACACTTGGACACTAATAAAACACTATTCTCTTCCCCTCTACCCTTTCACAATAAACATATCATCGTCATAATAGGCGGCATTTATTTTTATTGCTGTACTCGGAAAGTCTTGTAACAGGTCAATCGGATGGATGGCAACGTTATCACCGGGTTATCAAGTGACAAACAAGATGGCGACGTCGAACCGAGACAGGTATTTGTTGCCGTTTAATACCATTTGTTCATTCATGCAGCTGCTACACCACCACGGGGAGACGGACAGCTCTCTCCTCGCGTGGCTGGAACGGAAGCGAGACAAGTTCGTCGCCCCTGAAATCCAGAATGAAGTACTCCAGCTCATGGCACTGCGCTTCCTCCGTAAAGTGGCCAGCGACATCAAGACAAACGAGTTCTACACGATCATGGCTGACGAGACATCAGACAAGTCCAACTGAGAACAAGTGGTGTTAGTCTTCAGACACGAGGTCGAGGACTTAAATGTGCACGAGGGTTTCACCAAGTACATTCCATTGACGCCACTACACTGACGTCGGTCATAGAAGAGAGACTCGCCCACCCCATGACGCTCCACGTGCACAGGTGTGCTACCTACGCAATTGACTTGTTAGATGTTGCCAATGAGTTCGTCAGTGGGAATGACTCGCGGTTAACTATCTTTGGGAAGTTTTCATAGAATGTAACACTTCTACACTTGGCATTAATATTACGCGAACAGTGCATGATAAATTGTGTCTTCAATCAACAAATAATTTGGCGTGGATATTGTTTTTGGGACTTAAAAAATGAATTATGCCTTAATTTTTGTTTATTTAACTTAATTTAATAATATTTATTCATCCCGGTTCAGTATGTTAATAGTTCTCAGTGCTCGAAATGTGGATATATTCTTTACTAATCATGTCACACTGGATTGGTTATTGTGTAGTTTCATGTAGTTATTTATTACATTCTTCCCGTCATTTAAATACATAAACATTTACTTTATTTTATGTTTTAATTAGCACGAGTATATCAACATGAAAGTTCCCCCAAAACGCACCATATTAATTGTAATTGTAAAATTTTTCGGAACCACGGGAGAGGACAACCCTCTTAAACGAACCCTTTTATGTTCCCAGTACAGAAACTGGACCGCCTCCCCAATGTTTGGAGGTTATCTACGCCGCTGCATTGTATAAATTCACATTGTTCACATGCCGCTCATATTCCAGTAATATCAGCATGAAAGAGATTAGCGTTTATTTCGTATTAATATTTGCTCTTAATTTCTCGCTGTGATTTTTCTTAGCGGGAGCTATAATATTGTGACCCGCTGACAAATTCTGCCGCGAGTACGTCGAGATGTAGAGTGAAAATTAATACGATATAACCGCTAATCACTTTCTTGCCGATACGGACGTAGGGCTCCATCTTGTTTGTCACGTGATTACCCTCTCTGGTTATAAGTTCAAGAAAATGACCAATCAATCAACATTGTGAAATATCTTTCTTAAAGCTACAAGATATATGTATCAATGATTCTCAATTATCAAGCATTTACGGAACGTGACCGATTGGGTGAGGTTAGAAGCTTACAAAACTTATCGAATCTTGGGTTTAAGTATTCATTCAATATTATGTCTCTTATAAACACGAAGAAGAAAAGGATAGTTTGGTCGAACGAACTTCTTAATTGATACATGCGATAGTACATACATTATAAAGATGTTCTAAAGAAATCTTAAAACTTTTAACTCAACATTCTTCGTGAGTAAATAAATGTTTATATAATATGATTGGATACAGCAAAAAGGAAAAATATCAAATTGTATAAATACCCCAAAAATGTCATTTCGATAAGGTGAAAAAACATAAGTGTTTGACGCCTTACATTGGTCAGTTTTGTTGAAGAACTCGAACGCCTTTGCAACGAAAGAGGTTTCATTGGCAGTCCGGGCAACGACTAGTCTGGCTTCGTTGTCGAGGCAAACCTGACGGTAACAATATACTAAATATGTTTCTTATATAATTAAATATAGAGACGACAACTTAAAGCGAACACAAATGCAACATTTTGCACATAGAAACCCCATTCGCATACCTTTTCTTAAAGAGCATTGGAAAGTGGATCGATTTAAGAAATATAAAAGATATGTCATGTACAACAAGAAAAAAGCTCTTTCTTTTTACCTACCGTTTTCTAGTGGAATTTATTTTACAAGTCTCTAATTTTCTCACATTTCTGAGACTTAGGGGTGAACGCCTATGCTAACCTTATCAATTTCTCCAAAACATAAAACCAGAACAATAGCCACAAGTGTTAAACATACCGTACAGTAAAATGCGATGATTTTTTTTAGAGAGAACAACTATACATTAATCGATTATTAAGTGTAATGTAACCTTGACGGCGTCCTCGTATGATTCAGCGTCTTTGAATACCCGATAACAGTGCGGTAAAAACTGGTTCCCAATCCAATTTGTCTCGCAGAAGGAAGCTGGAAATAGCAATCGGGTTTTAAATATATTTATAGCTCCAATGGATGACTTATAGTTCCGAATATTCAACAAAGTTTCTAAACATCTAACGAAAACCTCGCATTTCTGGTTCGTACGTGAGGTGATAGGACTAACCAAATAAAAATGGAATTATGTAAAAGCCAGAAATATAGCTGGGGCTTTATCTACTGGAGAATTTTTTTTTCAAACGCGCGCCTAGTGTAATATTTCAATTACGATATATTGTTCACATGTGAACAAAAAAGTCACAAATAACTGTAGTATAAACAATTCTGGAGCTACCTGTTTTCAATTCTAATCTCACTGGGTTCTTCTGGCATATGAACGGCAACTTGTTGGAGCAGTCGTGGAGGGCGATAGTCATCTGATTGTTATAGAACTCCACAGGTACTTCCTTCAACTCTGACCTCGTTTCGGTGGTACCAGCTGTGACCTTCCCGCATTTACCAAAGGAAGGGTCCGGTTGACCTTCATCCCATGTCCACCTATGAACATTCTTTCAAGTTTAAACATGTCTCTATTTTAGCCTTTTAAGATTTTTTAAAACAGAAAGATTCAAAAAAATAACTCAACATTATGCCTTTGTAAGTAAAAGATTTTGAATATGAAATCATTTCTATAAGTACTGCACCATAGCCTTAAGTAAAGGGATTTACTTCTATATTTACATCATGATAATTTATAAATGTACTCATATAAACATTTTGAGGAAGGATCTATTTCTACTCCTTGAGATTAACTAAACGTTATTTCTGAAGCACCTAACGGAAATCTGTTCTTGAGTTGAACTAGACTGTAAACTTGAGATCATTTTTTCTATTCGGAAGCCAGCAGTTTCCTGCTTACAATGGATACAATAATATTCATTTCATCACTATTTACGTGATGTCGACATTAAACAAGACTTCAGTAAACAAAGCAAAGTATTAAAGACACTTTTCTTAAGTTTTCCTTAAGAAGCTTTGATAATGCAAGACCAGCTAATGCCATCAATTTACCATGTCCTTATTAACATAATACTGACGAAATAATTTAAATAACAAAAACTCTTCCCCATTGAGATTTTAAATGAAAAGGGCAATATCCAACCAGCATAAAACCAAGCTGTTCAGGCTGTATGCTTTTACCAGCTGATCAGTATCTTAGGGTTGGAAATAGAACCTTTAAAACTTGAACCTATGAAGAAAGGTATTAAATATAATTTTATTTTCTGAGGGACTCTAAACAAAAAGCGTTAAAGGGGTAAACACGTGTTTCAAAGTATGAAGTAGTACTAGAAGTAGAAACGTACACTGAGTTGGCACGTTGACGACCGGTGTTTTGCGATCCATAGTTTATCACGTGGCTAACCGTTAAGCACGTGTATAACTGAAATAAAAAGGTAAGTACAAACAAACTCGATACGTACGCGTATTGTTCACTACTGACGTATTGCGGCCCATAGTCGTCCCACATGAGGCGTCTATTCTGCACGTGCATGCCCGACCAGAACTCCTTCATCCGCAGGGCTGTACAAAAAGTTGCGTTATTGCATTAGATGCGTTCTGGCAAAACATGGATTAATGTGCGTAAAGTGTCATCCCAAATTAGCCTGTGCAGTCCGCTCTGGCTAATCAGGGATGTCACTTTTCTGCTAGACTGAATGTTATTTTGTTGAGACTTCCTGCATACAAAACATTCCGTAAAAGAACAAAGTGACGTCCTTGATTAGCCTTGTGACCCGCACACGTTACACGCATACATTTAACCGATTTCCCCAAGATCTAGTATCCTATATGTTCAGGCTTTGATGAAAGCTGAATGATAGTTTGAACAAGGCTCATATATGCACACACATGTATGCGTATTTAGAAGTTGATTAGGTCCTTTCGCGCCTGAGGCTGCATTATGTGAGGACCTGGAGTGTCCCAGTATTCCTACCTAAATAACTTTTTGGCGAAGAAGTTGGGACGAATGCTAAATTGTAGCTGCAACAATCAGCTATTGCTTTACTTAAATATATTTTCAATTGCTCTGTGGTCTTGTATTGTGGGTGGAAGCAGAAGTACTCGGAGAAAACTTACATGTCCGGTATGGTTACCAATATCCACTTTGTTGTTACAAAATATGCTTTCATTTTATGTTGGAATCAATAGACAGTTCGTCCTTTTTGTAACTAACATGTTTTGAAATAATTCCTAATCAGCTGCAATTAAAATAAATGCGAATCAATAAAGCTAAAATGAATTAGTATTTATAAATTGACGAACATTCCTGATACGCAAGTGTTCATACTTTCTACTAAGACATTTCCGACTTCCATTCGTGTTCCGACATTTGTGAACGTGAAGTACTTGTTTTGCAAATCGAGCTGCATCAAATTCGCGATATGTTCCCCGCAGTGTTTCTCTGCATCAGGCCACGACCGCGCTTCCGTGTTGAATTGGAGGCAGATTGTACCACTTCCTGTATCCAGGGAGAACTCTGTCCAGCCACCTTCGCAAAACACTTTAACCGGAAGTTCCTCAAGTATTGCAGTTGCTATTGAAAAACAATCACTATGTGTAAGATTTCGTATAAAGAGTAGTTATTGTGTTTATGAATTATTAAAAAGAGATTGTGTTGTTATACGGGTGTATATTGCAGGGGTATATTTTCGATTTTCACCTATAAGTAAGAAATATGTTATTTCAGCCGCAGGTATGTGTTCCGTTCCATGAGAACTTACTGTGAAAATAGTTTGAATCTCGTTTACGCGTCGCTTTCACTTTTCAGTCAACAACGAGTAACAAGATATATTTGGTTCATATGAAAGACGAGGGTTGAAATTATTTCACCTGAATCACAATAGTCACGCCAATAAACATTTCGACTCCAACAATATGTCTCCAAAAAGTATTTTAACTGATACTGGTAGGAAAGAAGGTCCTTTACATATAAAAAAATCGGACCTCAGAAAAGTTTTGCTTTTCACGATGGCCGCAAAAATACCAGGAACAGTTTAAATACCTTTTGTTGCGTATTTGTTGTTGATGGATAGAGTATTTTTCACATAATGGCTATAATAACATTTATGGTTGACAAAATTTGCTTTTATTTTGGCGTGAAAATGAAACCCCATTCAAAACAGACAGCAAAAATAAAACAAGCTAATTCGTTGCATTGATCTCGCTGCCTTTTTCTAAATAATAGCCATACAGCGGTTACTTTATGCCGCTATTAATTATAAGTCTTCAGGATCCAATACTATTTCTCCTTTTGATCATGTTCGTATAAATAATGTCTTTATTTATTGAAAAACAACTTCCAAAGTATTTTGTATTTGCCATTTCCTTAATTTCCTTAATGCCGTATAGAAGTAATATTTTACATGAAGTTCCCGAATCGAGCGTGTACTCTTAGCAATGTATGGATTCTGAAAGATACCTGGTATTATTGCAGAAGCCAGCGTCAACAAAACCAAGACCACTCTCAACATCATAGCCTGGTAGGACTGAAAATTGACAACAAACACATAAACCTTGCCCTGGGAATACGGGGTTGTAAAGCATGTGTGTAAAGTGTCATCCACGACTAGCTTGTGAAGTCCGCACAGGCTAATCAGGGACGACATTTTCCGCATAAATGTTATTTTCTCTAAAAAGAGACTTACTTTAAACGATAACTGCTATAAAAGCGGAAAGAGACGTGCCTGATTAGCCTGTGCAGTCCGCCAATCAGAAGCGATAATTTACGCACATGCATTATGACCCGTTTTTCCATAACGAGGCTTAACTTGTGAAGTTTTAACAAGGTTATTGTTGAAACCGATGAATGCTCCCCGATAGTGCGCTTTTCTAATGTGTGAGTTAATAGAAAGACCGGAACGATAACGTTGAAGCAGTATATTTTAAAACAATACTAACAAGCGTATACAGTATCTTATTTAAAACAAGAAACCGTCGGAAACGGGTGATGCTCCCCAAAGGTTTTTTTGGTCACAATATTGAACTATGTATTCAGATAAAAGGAAACGTCTTGAGGGGCATAACTTTGGACAAAATAATACGATGGATGGTTTAGCAATTTAAAAATTTAAAAGGGCCATAACTCTCTAAATAAATCATCTAACCAGAACCCACAAATAACATGCACATCTCCTCAAGGTAGTTGAATTCCAGTCAGTAGTTGGGGGGGGGGGGCAAGAATTGCACTATATGTACAGTTTATAGAAAATTTCAAAGGGCCATAACTCTGTGAAAAATCATCCGACCATAACCGGCTGATAATATGCAAATCTCCTGTTGGTAGTGAAGCTTCCCATAAAGTTTCATTAAATTCCGGTCATTAATTGCTGAGAAATAGCCCGAACAAAAATTGTGAACGGAGGGACGGACACAAGGACAGACGAAGCGGCGACTATATGCTCCCCCCAATTTTTTTTGGGAGAGCATAATAAATTTGCAATTGTGACCAATAGTGTAAGAGATGGTTTGCGAACTCGCAGATGCGGAATGACCTGGCAATATGCGCACGTCAATCCTATACGAATATCGCGTATCAAATTCGGATAATAGGTCCCGATATCTCGAGCGGATCAGCAAACTGCGTTAGAAAATATGCTATTTTCAACACACTGCCGATAACTCCCTGAAGAAGTATTCGCGCGGAGCGCAAAGTATCTTAACATTCGGATCGTTAATTAACGAAACCAAAAGTAACACTTCTATTCAAAAAGAAATAACTCGTTGAAATATAAACGACGCTGCAACATGAGCGCATATACAGTAAAATCGAATTCTGTTAATGAGTTACTGTGATCTCGCGCGAAGACGAACAATCTATAAGACAAGAGATGTGTTTGTCAGAAACACAATGCACCCTAATCGTCGCTCTATTGCTATAGTGCTCTATCTCCATTTTTTCAAAAATGAGTTTTTTATATCGCTGTGTTCGTTAGAACGAGATCTTTAATATGACGTAATCAGATTCAAGATTCAGTCATCACAGAAGAAGTTGTTCGATTCCATTTTGCTCTATCTCCCACATTTTGTACAGAATACAGAAGAAGTTTTTGGATTCTATTTTGCTCCATCTTCCACATTTTTACAAACGGGTGAATGTTGTACTGCACCATCTCCGGGACTTAGAGCAAAGTAATTAACGAGTTTTATATTTTTTAGCAGAATGCTCTATCTCCATACATAAAATATCAAATAGCATTAACATATATTTTACTAAAGTAAATATTTAATTATAGTCATATTCCCCGTTTGCTGATAAACACTCCGGTATATTTTTGTCCACATACGTGCATAAATAAGTGATAAATTAAAGATTAAACCTTTAAATGCGTTTTTCTCCAAAAAAATGAAATTGGTAGTTAGAGCACTATAGCAATCAAGCGACGTAATGCGCCGCTTTGATTTTTTTATATAATTATATCACTTTAACAAATATTACTTCCCTTGTGAAAATGATCTGTACCTGCCAAATGATATAAAATAGAAATCATCTCCCTTTAAAGCTTGTTTATTCCCTTGGATTGTGTTTTTTACATTTGACCTCGAAGGATGACTTTGACCTTGACATTTCACCACTTCAAATGTGCAGCTCCATGAGATACACATGCATGCCAAATATCTATCTTCAATATTGCAAAAGTTATGGCCAATGTTGAAGTTTTCGGACAGACAGACAGAGATAGAGACAGACAGACAGACAGAGATAGAGACAGACAGACATACAGAGACAGACAGACAGACAGACAGAGACAGTCAGAGACAGACAGACACAGACGGACGGACGGACGGACCGTCAGACAGACAGACAGACAGACAGACAGACAGACAGACAGACAGACAGACAGACAGACAGACAGACAGACAGACAGACAGACAGACAGACAGACAGACGACAGACAGACAGACAGACAGACAGACAGACAGACAGACAGACAGACAGACAGACAGACAGACAGACAGACAGACAGACAGACAGACAGACAGACAGACAGTGCAACTGCTATATGCAACCCTACCGGGGGGCATAAACATGAGATGTAAATAATCAAAGGGCAATAACTCCATAAAAAGTGATCGGACCGGAATGACCACTCAACGTTGTGGATGCCCACCATTTAGAGATGCTGCATACCGAATGTCATCAAATTCGGATTATCAGCGTCTACCAATTCGCATAGACACGACGTGTGACGAACTGGATGACATCGAGCAGCACAGATACGATTGCCGAATAAATTCGTTTAAGACCCTTGCGAACTAAATTCCATCAAAATAAGAGTAAGGACGTAGGACAAAGCGACTACTATATGTTTCCCCGCCCCTCCCATTTCGGAGAACACAAAACATGAACGATTGAGTGAGGATTATAAGCACGTTGATGATGATGAGGATAAAAGATTTTGACGATGATGACAAACATAAAAAAGCAAAAACAACAGCAA
>NC_068364.1:58840372-58882872 GCF_020536995.1 Dreissena polymorpha | reverse complement strand
TGAAACCAAACCTGAAGGGTAATATTGATGGTATGAGCTAATGATTATAGACGTTGAATTTAATGGCAACCGCGGAGTAAAGGGTTATTTTGAAACACTAAAGCAACCCCTCGGGCGTGACCTTTCGGTTTCGAGAGATAAGTTAGGCGAAAAACTGCTTTTCAAACCACACTAAACATTTATTTAAATACTTAATCCATGTATATTTTTAATATAATACGCTCGATGTAGAATTGTGGTGTTTTTTGGTAACCTTTGCAATCACTACAGTGTTGTTGTTTTTCGTTTTAAAAAAATGAAGCATTTAAAAGGACCCATTCCCCATGGACAAAAGTATTTTTGTTTCCAAATGGAACCTAAAAATAAAAAAATAAAAAAAATACGTCTCAACATTTAGTTTTTGTTCCATCAAGATCTATATGTTCAACCTTAGTCAATATAATATCAAAATCACATATATTCTCAATTTAAAAGCACTTGTTAACGACAAAACAACAACACTTAGTTCCCAATTTATGTCAGAAAGGCGCAATTTTTTTCCTATTCCAAAGGGACCCGGCCCAATTCCCAAAATATTGAAACAACAAAAACAGCACTATGTTCATTCTCAGATTCCACCGAGTTAGCAAATAATATGGAAATACACGATATCGATTTCGTTATTTTCTAATTTAAATTTGGATTAATTATGACCAGTATGTTTTTGTGTTAGTACATTTGGAGCTTCATGTTTATGGCGTATGAAAAACATGTATTTTTTTTTTAATTTGACAAAAGAGTAATGCAATCTGTAAAAGAACGACTGATAAATGTTTATAAAATAAGTACCTTACATTACATTAATACCTCATGGGACATTTATATATTTACACAATTAATTCTGAATCGGAAGTCCATAAATATCAATTAAGAAAGGACGTACATTCGTAGTTTCGTCTGAAGTATCCTTATATTTATATAAGCATTTCAATTTACAATTACAGTATTATTACAAATATTATATTCGACATGTGTAAATAGGCAAGCACATCAGCACAACAACTTGCTACACGAAATAGAAAATGTCCACACATGCGCCATTTACAGATCAAGGACAAGTGTTTGAATTTTGTCTGACATAACGTAGCTACAATATTTCCAGCAAATTTGTCTGTTAGATTTTATTTAAAAAAAACACACACTAAACAAATAGCGTACATAAGAGAGCGTAACGCTCTGTAGAACGTCTGTAGCTTATAGTCTACACATCCCGATATGTGATCTGATAAAACCGAAATAAAGTCATAATTCTTTGGCCATTTTTTTCTACGTCGCGAGTTAGGTGGATAATTTGCTTTCATTAAAACTGAATCACTTCATCAACTAGACTATTCAGTAAACGTTTGATAAAGGCATCAGAAGGAAATTCCATTTGTCATAAAACGAGAAAGAACACACATTCTTGCCGACTTTTCACACAGACGAAAAAGGAAAGAACGATGATAGAGAAACAATAAAAAATGAGAAAAATACGATAATACGGAAGAAATAAGGAGATTATTGTATTGATGACAAAGAAGATGAAGAAGATGATGATAACGACGACGACGATTACGATTACGATAATGATGGTGATCATGATGAAACTGACATCATGATAATGATAATAGATAATGATGACATCATGATAAAGAATGGCGGCGGTGGTGGTGTTGGTGGTGGTGGTGATGATGATGATGATTATGATGATTATAATGATGACGACGACGATGTACACGACGATGTCGATGATGATGATGATAACGGTGATAATCATGATGATTATTATGATGATTATAACGATGACGACAACGATGTCAATGACGATTTAGATGATGATGATAATATTGATTGTAACTATGACGACGACGATGTCGACGAAGACGATGTCGACGACGACGATGATAATGATTACTGAGGATTTAAACTCAACATCAAACTGACAGTATGGGCTACAAACGTGGTGTTGGTGGTGGTTGTGGTGGTGGTGACGGTGATGATGATTATAACGATGCCGAAGACGAGAATGATGATAATAGTGATAATTTTGATGAAAATTATGATGATTGTAACGATGACGACGACGATGTCGACGACGACGATGTCGACGATGATGATAATGATGATTATAACAATGATGACGACGATGATGCTTGTGATGATGATGATGATGATGATTTTTTTATTATGATTATGATGATGTTGTTGTTGATTATGATAACGATGACCACGACGGCGATGATGATGATGATGATGATGATGATAATGATGATGATGATGCTTATTGAAGATTTAAACTCAACAACAATCTGACAATATAGGCTACAAACGTCCACACGTAGGTTTTAGTACAGATTTTACGTTAAACTAATCGTTTATTGCAATAGATTGCGAAATCGTCCATTGATACTTTGGTTTAAATGAGTATCGACCACGCCCATTGTCGAAATCGTGTCCTTGATTCACGTTCGTATTTGTTCATGAATATGAATTAGGGACTTTTCGGTAACGTTAAAAATGGTGACTAATCGATCAAAGCGAGAAAAGTTTCAAAACTTAAGTTAATGAGTATCGCTGTTTATTCATTTTGATTCATCTAAACTGACAATCGAAGTTAGTGTGTTCATGAACGATGTTGTCTCCATCAATTGTCGTACATTAGCCCATTTATGCCTAGCGTCTAGAAAAAGGCCTTGGCAAACTGCGTAGACCCAGATGAGACGCCGAATGAGGCGGCGTCTCATCAGTGTCTGCGCTGTTTGCTTAAAGGAATTTTGGTAAGAAATATTCTAAATATAGAAATAAGTATACTAGACATCCCTAACTTTGAAAATGAATTGATCCAGTTTCGAAGGATGGGAGAGTCCACTAGGCATAAATGGGTTAACACTGTTAAGTTAGCAATCGAATTGTTCACGTGTCCCAATATGAGTTAACATTGAACACGATAACAACATATACTCAAAGAGAGAATGTTTGACTCTTGCACCTGATATCAAATAGTTATCATAAAAATAGGCATCACCTCCGCATGTAAATAAAAGTTCAATTTATTTAAATAAATAGGGAATTGATAATACATCTAGTTATATTCATTTAACCTTAAAATTATAATGGAGCAGTTTTCTAATCTAGAATAAAAACGTTCATAACCATTACTACATATACGCCTGTTATAAGGACACGAAAATAGGTATGTCTATGCATATGTGATGTTTAAGCACGCATGGAATGTATATTAGTTGGTGGGTTTAACCCGTCCCTCGTGAGTATTCTGATTATATCCGATTATCACACTCTATATTGATCATTAACCTTTTTTCTAATAAAGTTGCTATAATGTTGGTTAAGTAGACCATATCCGAACCAAAATATAAAGGTGCGCAAGTTAATTTACTGCTTTATATATTTTCAGAGAATCATCTTTCTAGCAACAATACTTTTTGACTTATGTGCTGGTCAGAAAAAGGAACAGACAGACAGACAGACAAAATGACAGACAGACGAAATGACGGACAGACCAAATGACCGAAAGACGGAATAACGGACAGACGGACAGCCGGGATGACGGACGGACAGCCGGAATGTAGGACAGACGGTAAGACGGACTAACGGACGGAAAAAGGCGATCTGTACGCCTATTCCTGTAAAGCAGTGGCATAAAAATTGAAAACTGAAAATATTAAATAGAAAAGTATCAAAGCCATTGAATTTTATGTTTAAAGGCGAATCAGTACGTTCTCTCTCATAAAGTGGGGAAATAAACATACAAAAGTACGATAGTATTGGAATCTTATGTGAATATAAAATGTTAGTTTTTTCTCTAAAATCCAAATAAACTTTTTGTTTCGCCCAAAGCGATTTAATTAATTGTTGAATTTAAAGAAAGAAAAAAGTCATCCTCAACTGGGCTCGAACCGATGACCCTTGGAATAAAAGACTTACATTTAAACGACTAGAGGCCATCCGTGCTCACATAGTGAGTCGTGTATTTAATACTTTATATAAGTACCGGTAACCCTCGTAATGTAATACAATATAACGATAGCAACAGAACTTTCCAAATTATTCAATCGTTACGTGTGTAACGCTTTATAATTGTATGGTTTTTAAATCGTCAAAACATGCATATTATGAAATTTTAGAGCATGGTAAATGTAAAGTAATACTGCTTCCTTGCAAATATAAATACAACGAAAATGTACAAATCCGGAACATTTTATTTATTTTGACAACTTACTAACACGGCAAAAGGTCCCTTTTTATTTGCAATTGAGTTTTTGAAAAAAAAAACAAGCAACACACTATATACTTATAATTCAAAACATACTATAGTTATACGAATAAACGCATGCAGTTTTAAACACAGCAATACAGCTTTTCAACGCAAAGTGACTGACCCTATTAGTGGTCAGCGACTATTCGGGTGAATTATATCTTGTAAATTGTTGAATCGTAAAATTGTTCATTGTTTTTAAATATTTAAAAGTCTAAATACCGACACTGTTCAACATATTTTACGGCCCTCCAAATGACTAATCTGTGAGAACGATAGGTTTTAACGAAAAGCACGAAACTTGCGATTAAAACAACGATGTTATAAGTAAATGAGCATCGATGTGGATATGTAGGGCTTAACGCATCTGTATCTGTCGTCCCATATTAACATGTGAAGTCCGCACATGTAACTAAGGGACTATACATTTTTATGACATTTTTGGTTGAAAATAAGTCTCTTGTATGCCAGTTAAGACGGAAATTGTCGTCCCTAATTAGCCACTGCGGGATAAACAGTCTAAGCTAGAACGACATTTTCGCACATTCATTAAACCCTGTTTTTCCAGGGTCTAAATGTACACATTTTCAATGAAATGCGTTATTATTCATTCCGAACGACGCTGACAATTAATTCATTCGACATATTCACAGTACATTTCAAACGTTTTCCAATCGTTAGAAAACATGCGGAAAGTTTTTAAGTTTTAAAACTGGTAGAAGATGCGGATATACGTAACACCTGTTCTAATATGGTTCATGTTATTTGATGATTTATTTGCTAACGTTGTAATTGTAAAACAACTACAACAAGAAAAACGTTAGTATAACGTCACATTAAAACAAGAGCAATTTATTAACTTTGTTGACTTTAATTGTATTATAATTTATATCATTAACATTAACATTTGTATAACATTAAACACAATTACTGTTTTCTTCAAATGAATGAAGCGCCTACCTTTTTAACATACATCCTGTTTATTCGGACACTATTTTAAAATAAACATCACAGTATCGGTGATGTATCTACAAAAGTCAATCCCACACAAACGGGCATCGCTTGAGCGAACACATCCGTGTAGAATGTGGGGTTAAACCTCTCGACACTAATTTGACTAATTCCCTACAATAGCATACACTTGACCACTGGACCGCGAAGAGTAAGATAATGGGATTTGCGGATGCTTTATTGAATTGAGACAAATGTTAAAAGGGTCAAATGGTTATCATTGACGGCCAACGCGGAACAACTTTAAGGTCATTATCAAGCGATATGGTGTTTGTATTTATTTGTCGTTCAAGTACTGTAGACGCTTTATCATTCGAATGTTTATTTACTGTTCGCATTTTTGTCGGTTTACAACCGTTATCCCCGAGTGAAGTAATTAACGTTGTTGTAAAATGACTAAGTAAATAGAGGATAATTGTTGGATTCGATGGTATATTGATTTTATTTCATGAGTGATCATATAAAATAATAAATTGCCACGAGTGAAAATATGTATTTTTTATGATCACGAGTGAATTAAGATCGATATTCCATCGAATGCAACAAATTTTCTTTTTATTTGATGCCTTTTTCACCGTTTATTTACATTGTAAAAGAATTAGACTGGATAATTTCGTTGGTTTTATGACGTCATTTTGTCAAAAAAATGACGTAATTTCACAGTAAAACAGTGAAAAATATCGATATTTTTCACTGTTATTTTTCACTGTTTAAAACAGTGAAATACCAGTTTTATTTAACTGATATTTCTCCATAAACCACCGGAAAGCATAAAATAAAATATTATATGTAAATTGCACATTAATAGTATAAACATTAATAATTTGATATACTTTCTGAGAATTGATTTCACTGAGTTCCGAATACTATTTGTTCCAGCACATTCAATTTAAGCGTTTTTTTACTCATGACATTCTAAAGGAGAGTCTTTTTTTTGCATGTTTTGAAGTTTATGATTATAAGCTTTATTTTGATAAATGCATGCATCGGAACTTAAAAGCTCCACTATAAAACAAGAAACAAAGAAAAGAAAGAAAAGTAAAATAAATTTACCGCATCTGTGCGTGAACCACTGACATTTATATTAATGGCTAACTCAGAAAGCACTCGGCCTTAAGCGCTGCTACAAAGCTCAGTATATTTTATATTTCATGCTACGTTCCATGTAATGTCACAAAATATAACGGAAACAACATAAATCTTCAAATTATTCATACGTTTCGCGTTTGTAATGCTTTATCAGTTCATCAATTTCTTACGAAGATTATTCGTAAATGTATTTTAATCATGAAACTATTTCTGCGAACAAGTCCATTTAACAAGTCCATTTAACAAGTCCATCTAACAAGTCCATTTAACAAGTCCATTTAATATCCGACTGTTGCAGCGATAATGGGCGAAGCTTCGTAAGGAATAGCACTCGACAAAAGCCTTCGGCGGGGTTGGGGGTGGGGGGCGAAGGTCATATGGGAAATGCCTATTGAAGTCAACAAAATCTACTAAATATGTCATCGTTAAGTGTGATTGCCGGCTTAAATAACGAAAAAGCGGCTGCCGTAGATCGTATGCTAAAAGTTTTATCAGCTTTTTACTTCGTTTCAGACGACCAAACAACTGACATAGAGTACACAATTTAATGGTTTCAAAGCGAGTAAACCACGCTTTGCAATACGATTTGTTTGTTGACTAAAATACCAGCGAGTGGTACTTAATTTGTGTGTTGCCGTCTAAACATCATGGTACCATTATAATAATTGTAGTTTGCAATTTTGCTCAGCTGACATTTTCCTACCAGAACCCTTTGCATTAAAACATGTTAAATATTTTTATCTAAAGACATTAATAAATGAAGTCGTTTTAATGTAATACAATAAAAGCGCCGTAGTACGTAATCAATACAATGCCAATTTTCTAAAATAGAAAAATTAGGGTTTACCTGACAGCACAGCTTTGTTTGATCTTTTATTATTAATGCATAAGTGAATACAATCCTTTTCAATGACATTGTCAGTCAGTGAGGTATTCAACTATTATTTAATGTTCTCCCGTTTCCCTGTTAGACTGATACATGCAATGTATGTTCATTAACTTCTGAATTCATCAAACCTTTCATTATCTTTGGTACATCGACATTATTTCGGCGGAACTTTTATTTGGTAAAGAAATATGTAAATGGCCATGCGCACGAGCGCGGTTTAATTCCAACGGAAGAACACATTATCTGACAAAAGGGACCCAGCCAGTGTTCGGGGTATTGCCGTTACCGGATCGATATACACACCGTTCAAAGCTGGAATAAATATAAGTTTTAGATATAGATATAAGTTTTTAAGTTAAACTAATTTCGAAGAGTCAGTTTTGGGTGCGTTTAGTCTTGTTAAGCAGATATACCATGTATAGAACAAGCTCGTTTGTAAGATCGCTGGACTACAAATCAAAGGATTGTGTTGTTAGATTCATTTACCGTCTACATACCTTTTGTCGGGTTTTGTGTTTAAATTATTAGTTGGACCCGTTACCACTGAATCACAAAAGGGCACTAATCATGCAATTATGGTATCAATTGTTATGATTCTTCTGTATCGAACCTCTTTTCAATAAACTATATTTGTGACGTCGTCAGCGAAAATCAGTCTTGTGTACGCTGACGTTTATGTCGGGAAATCGCGAGATAAAAATCTTGTACGAAAATGCGCTGGATATTTCATCTTTTTTTATGGAATGAGTGATGTATTGGACGTCATCATTGATGACGTTCATTCGAACGAATGATTAAGGGGGCTAAGTTTCGTTAAGCTGGCGCATATAGCCGCGATTTGGGAGTCTTGAAAACTGGCCGAACACGTTTGCTGAAATTTGACATGTATATGGACCAGAATGCGATCTACCTGTTGGCGTAGGCGTTATACCTGGGAAAAATATAGTTTTTGATTAAATCACGAAAAAGTTTCGCAAGTTTTACATAACCGGAATTACAAAATGCGGTATGTGGATAGGCCCTGTGGATATACCGAAGTCCTACCGAAATCCCCGAAATCAAACTTTGATAAAACAATGTTTCATTAGTGATTTCAGTGTATTTCGCAACGATCTATATTAAAATACGCAGTTTTTCAATACACAATCAATATTAATGGGGATTTCGTGGGATCTCGTGGATTTCTGGGGATTTTGGTAATTACGGGAAATTCGGTATTTCTTCACACCCGTCAAAATGGTCGACTTCGTCAGAATGAACGCTTAGAAAGTATTTACAAAAAAACATCATCTCAAACGATGTAAAGTGAACGCTACTTATCTGTTTTGTAGATAAGTATACGATCCATTGGAAAACACTAACATTTGACATAAAAAAAACGCCAGTGGATATGGAAATCTTCATCGTTTGAAATAGCAGACGGCGTCGACCAAAGGCGAAAAGATCGCGAGAAAGTATTCACAAAATAACATAATTAAAAATGATGTCAAGTGAACGCTAATTCGCTGTTTTGTAGATAAGTATACGATCTATTGAAAAACCATAACATTTGACATAAAACACCCGTGGATATGCAAATCTTCTGCGTACCAAATAGCAGACATCATGTGGCGTCTAATCTGAGTCTACGCTGTTTGCCAAGGCCGATAGTATAATGAATGGAAATGCACAAACTCAGCAACTGGCAAGCATATATGCATTAGTAGATTGTTTCGTGATTATTTAGAAACGACTACATAATTCTTTTGGTTCAGCCAGTGCAACTTAACAGAAATAAGTATAATAGTTTCTACACCTGACAACAATGTGCCAACTTTATACAAGGTAAGTTGTTTACATTATTTAAAATATTTCAAGCTTACAGTATACAACAATAAACAGCTGGTACAATGTAATGTCATCGTTTTAATTTTAATAAGCCCGTGGTTAATTACCCTTTTTAATCTTATGGTTCAATGCATCTCTAACACCTTCAATTGACATTCTCGGCTCGGGTACTACTTACCGGTACATGTACCCCGGGTACTCTTAACTTTACTTACATGTAGCCCGGGTACGGTAAAGAAACTTAAACATACCCGCAAATATTAGATTGTATCCGAGTTGTATATCTGCCAAAAATCCGATGTCGTTAAACATGCTAGCGATTAAAGTAAAACAATATTGTTTACCTTAAAGAAACTTCTCTTTAAAAAAAATCTGCATCAACATGCTTTTTAGTATGAGTGTTGAGAGGACGCCGTAGGAATAATCAAGTAATCAAGAATACGTCTCTGTTTCTGCTTTTATTTCCTTCATGTATAATGACGATAAGGATTGACGACTAACATTGACGGCAATGATAACAAGCATTGAAAACTAACACTAACAACAAGGATTGGCGACTAGATGTAAC
Source organism: Dreissena polymorpha (assembly GCF_020536995.1). Taxonomy (NCBI): domain Eukaryota; kingdom Metazoa; phylum Mollusca; class Bivalvia; order Myida; family Dreissenidae; genus Dreissena; species Dreissena polymorpha. The sequence goes on along the minus strand of NC_068364.1, from coordinate 58,873,194 downwards.
ATTGACGATTCTCTACAATAAATGAAATTAACAATAAGGAATGAATAATACGATTATAGTACAACAGATCTGCTATTCGAAGTATAATATGATAGCATACACTCATTAGAATAAAAGGTTTCATAAATAACAATTTGAAACATTTTCAATAAATATCGAAATATCTTATACAATATTTATTACACAGCATGAATTATTTGTTAAAACATAATATAAATACCAAATATGGTGTTCCCCATTTAACAGACCTCGCAAACCAAAAAATGTTTCTTTAAAAAAATCTATGATGGTAAAAAGTGAACGTGCGACATCGCGGAAAATATACTTGACAACGTCATACAATGACGCGACTTTAAACAATTTAAGATTTTAAATTGAATCACATTAATGATTGTAAAAATGAGTTTTGATAATACATTGTATAAATGCCATTTAACAGAAAATTGACATAAATGTAAACATAATTAATTTTTACAAAATAGCCGACAACAACCGATTTAGTGTTAAAATTCCCGGGTATGTTTTAGTATATTTACCGTACCCAGGGTACGAGCCTTACTAACTGTATTATTATTATATCTCACCGACTTCCTTTACCTTGTTGTGTTTCAACCTGAAATTTATGTAAAATCCGGCTTTCTTTACTTTTATTTTTCATTCATTTGATTACGCAATTGTTGACGTATCTCGTGGAAAATTATTTGAATCTTTGGATTTTAGTGACGACAAGCTGGAAGTGTCAATTTATTTTTTACAATGAATCTAAGATGTATTTAATTTTTGTGTGTTTGTCATGCATAGTTCAGTGTTTTCCAGAAAAATTTGAGTAGCCAGTTATATGGCCGGCAACTATGCAGTAAAACCAAAGCATTTGTGACATTTACTTGATATATTTGGGAAAAGTAGCCGGCATCAAGAGTTAATGTAACCGGCAAGATCGCTAGCAGCCGGTATTTAAAGAGAACACTGATAATAGTAAACTAAATCTCTACGACGGGATTACAGCTTTGTAAAATTGTTTTTTGGGTGATAATGGTTAGTAATTCATACTAATGTTATTAAAAAATATCGGCTTTAAATTTAATTTTGAGAATGCGATGGAAGAACAGAAAATGAAGAGCATACAGGGATGGAAATAAGTGGTTTACCGTGAACCCGGGGCAAGTAGATTTTGGCCTGGGCAACTCAATTTCAAAAGTTGGTAAACTTCTTTTTTTTAAAGCTTAAAACAATTCACTGCAATAAAAATTGAAAAACAATTGATCACCATGGATCAATACTAGTTAAATAACATTCATTATTTAGGAATAGGACATGATTCAATTCAGGCTCATAATAAAACATCATGCATTGAACATGTGTTGTCAGCAAATGTATTTAATTATCTATTATTTTATTAAAATAATGTATAATATTCACATGTTCATATTTCTGGGCTCGTTATTCTTTATCTGGGCAACCAAAATACTAAAGATGGTTGCCCACAATAGTAAACAGTTAGTTTCAATCCCTGGCATATCATTGTATCTCTATTGTTATAAGCATTGCATTAAAGTTGTGATTGAGGTTAGCCTGTTATATATGAAATATATATAGTCGAGCTATCCTACTCAACCCGGCGTCGGCTTGCGCATTGGAATGTTTGCGTACCACCTCAAATATATTTCCTATGTCCATTGACATATTGCTTTTATATTTTGCATACTTCATTACCGACATAAACCCAATCTATAAAAAAGAGCAGACAACTCATTTACTGTATCAAGCATTTTAACAGAATTAGGCCCTTTTTCACTTAGAATAATATGCATATTATTGATAAATCTATGTTAAAGTTTGCATATGACCTCAAATATTTTTTATGTCCCTTGACATATTGCGTTCATACACCATGTATTTTGCTTATTAACCAACATGACCCCAATGTATAAACAAGAGCAGATAACTGTATCAAGCATTTTGTAACAATTATGGCCTTTTTAACCAGGTTTTCCGAAGGAAAAAACTGGTTATTAGATTGGCGAATGCGGGCGGGCTGGCTGGCGGGCTGGCGGAATAAGCTTGTCCGGGCCATAACTATGTCGTTCATTGTCAGATTTTAAAATCATTTGGCACATTTGTTCACCATCATTGGACGGTGTGTCGCGCGAAATAATTACGTCGATATCTCCAAGGTCAAGGTCACACTTTTGAGTTCAAAGGTCAAAAATGGCCATAAATGAGCTTGTCCGAGCCATAACTATGTCGTTCATCGTCAGATTTTAAAATCATTTGGCACATTTGTTCACCATCATTGGAGGGTGTGTCGCGCGAAATAATTACGTCGATATCTCCAAGGTCAAGGTCACACTTTGAGTTCAAAGGTCAAAAATGGCCATAAATGAGCTTGTCCTGGCCATAACTATGTCATTCATTGTGAGATTTTAAAATCATTTGGCACATTTGTTCACCATCATGGGACGGTGTGTCCCACGAAAGAATCACGTCAATATCTCCAATGTCAAGGCCGCCACGACTAAAAATAGATTTAAAAAAAAAAAAAAACTTTCAAAGGGGGTTAATTTTTTTTGGTCATTTCAAAAGTTCAGTTTGAGTTTTCTCCCTTTATCAGATTTTTTTTTCACAATGAAAACCTGGTTTTGTGACAAATTTGTCCCTTGTTTTCACTTAGAATAAGCATATAATTGATAAATCTATTATTAAGTTTGCGTACCACCTTTAAATTGCCATAACTTGTTTATTATGCTCCCCCCCAAATTTTTTAGGGGGAGCATATAGTCGCCGCTTCGTCTGTCCGTCGGTGCACAAATTTGTTTCGTACCCAATTTTTTTTGTACCCAAATTTATATATGTACCCTTTTTTTTCGTACCCAAATAGTTTTTTGTACCCTAATTTTTTCGTTCCCTATAGGTTTTCATAACCAAATTTTTTTTCGTACCCAATTTTTTTTTTACACAAATTTGTTCGAACCCAAATTTCTTTGAACCCATTTGTTCGTACTCAAAATTTTTTTCGTACCCAAATTCGTTTTGTTCCCAATTTTTTTTGTACCCAAATTTTTATTTGAACCTTTTTTTTCGTACCCAAATAGTTTTTCGTACCCTAATTTTTTTTCATAACCAATTTTTTTTTCGTACCCACATTTTTTTGTACCCAATTTTTTCGTACACAAATTTGTTCGTACCCAAATTTCTTCGTACCCATTTGTTCGTACTCATTTTTTTTTCGTACACAAATTTTTTCGTACCTTATTTTTTATTTGTACCCATTTTTTTCGTACCAAAATAGTTTTTTTGTTCCCTTATTTTGTTTGTACCCTTTTTATCGTACTCAAATTTGTTTTCGTACCCAAATTTGTTTTTTTTTTCCTACCCGCATATTTTTTCGTACCATTTTTTTAAAGAAATAATCGATTTTCAATTTGATTTCATCTCTCCACTCATTCCATCCCGCGAAACCCTTAAGGTGTCGCAAGTCTAGTATGGAATGAGTGATGTATTGGACGTCATCATTGATGACGTTCAGTCGAACGAATGATAAAGGGGGCTAAGTTTCATTAAGTTGGTGCATATAGTCGCGATTTGGGCGCCTTGAAAACGGGTCGGTTAATTTTGCTGAAATTTGACATGTATATGGACAAGAATGCGATCTACCTGTTGGCGTAGGCGTTATACCTGGGAAAAATCTAGTTTTTGATGAAATCACGAAAAAATTTCGCAAGTTTTACATAACCGGATTTACAAAATGCGTTATGTGGATATACCGATACCCTACCGAAATATCCGAAATCAAACTTTCATAAAAACAATGTTTCATTAGTTATTTCAGTGTATTTCGCAACAATCTATATTAAAATACGCAGTTTTTCGATAAATAATCAATATTAATGGGGATTTCGTGGGATCTCGGGGATTCCTGGGGATTTTGGTAATTGCGGGAATGTCGGTATTTTTTCACACACGTCAAAATGGCCGACTTCGACAGAAAGAACGCTTAAAAGTATTTACAAAATAACATCATCACAAACGATGTAAAGTGAACGCTACTTATCCGTTTTGTAGATAAGTAAACGATCAATTGGAAAACACTAGCATTTGACATAAAAAAAACGCCAGTGGATATGGAAATCTTCATCGTTGGAAATAGCAGACGGCGTCGACCAATGGCTGTCAATACAAGTTCGAAAAGAACGCGAGAAAGTATTAACAAAATAACATAGATGATGTAAAGTGAACGCTAATTCGCTGTTTTGTAGATAAGTATACGATCTATTGAAAAACCATAACATTTGACACAAAAACACCCGTGGATATGGAAATCTTCAGCGTAACGAAATAGCAGACATCGCACGGCGTCTCATCTGGGTCTACGCTGTTTGCCAAGGCCGATAATATAATGAATGGAAATGCACAAACTCAGTAACTGGCAAGCACATATGCATTAGTAGGTTGTTTCGTGATTATTCAGAAACGACTACATAATTCTTTTGGTTCAGCCAGTGCAACTTAACAGAAATAAGTATAAAACGTTTCTACATCTGACAACAATGTGCCAACTTAATACAAGGTAAGTTGTTTACATTATTTAAAATATTGCAAGCTTACAGTACTCAACAATAAACAGCTGGTACAATGTAATATCATCGTTTTAATTTTAATAAGCCCTTGGTTAATTACCCTTTTTAATGTTATGGATCAATGCATCTCTAACACCTTCAATTGACTTGTTCATGAAAAATATACACCCTCAGTGCATGTTATCCCATACACCATCAATCACTTACGAAGGCTCGATTGGTCATTCTCGGCTCGGGTACTACTTACCGGTACATGTACCCCGGGTACTCTTAACTTTACTTACATGTTCCCTGGGTACGGTAAATAAACTTAAACATACCCGCAAATATTAGATTGTATCCGAGTTGTATATCCGCCAAAAATCCGATGTCGTTAAACATGCTACCGATAACGTAAAACAATATTGTTAACCTTAAACAACCTTCTCTTTTAAAAAATCTGCATCAACATGCTTTTTAGTTTGAGTGTTGAGAGGACGTCGTAGGAATAAGCAAGTAATCAAGAATACGTCTCTGTTTCTGCTTTTATTTCCTTCATGTATAATGATGATAAGGATTGACGACTAACATTGACGACAATGATCACAAGCATTTACGACTAACACTGACGACAAGCATTGTTAAATTAACGATTTAATTTGAATAATAAGATTATAGTACAACAGATATGCTTTTCAAAGTATAATATAATAGCATACACTCATTAGAATAAGAGGTTTCATAAATAACATATGAAACATTTTCAATCAATATCGAAATATCTTATTCAATATTTATTATACAGCATGAATTAATTGTTAAAACATAATACCGAATATGGTGTTCCCCATTTAACGGACCTTGCAAACCAAAAAATGTTTCTTTAAAAAAAATCTATGATGGTAAAAAGTGAGCGTGCGATGTCGCGGAAAATATTATACTTGACGACGTCATACAATGACGCGACTTTAAACAATTTAAGATTTAAAATTAAATCACATCATTGATTTTAACAATGAGTTTTGATAATATAAATGCCATTGAACAGAAAATTGACATAAATGTAAACATAATTAATTTTTACAAAATACCCGACAACAACCGATTTAGTGTTTAAATTCCCAGGTACGTTTTAGTATATTTACTTTACCCAAGGTACGAGCCTTACTAACTGTATTATTATTATATCTCACCGACTACAAGGTACCTTTACCTTGTTGTGTTTATCAACCTGGAATTTATGTAAAGTCCGGCTTTCTTTACTTTTTTTTTTCATTCATTTGATTACACAATTGTTGACGTACCTCGTGGAAAATTATTTGAATCTTTGGATTTTAATGGCGACAAGCTGGAAGTGTCAATTTATTTTAAAAACGAATCTAAGATTTTAAGTATTGTGTGTTTTTCATGCATAATTCAGTGTTTTCCAGAAAATTGAGTACCAGTTATATGGCCGGCAACTATGCAGTAAAAGAAAAGCATTTATGACATTTACTTGATATATTTGGGAAAAGAAGCAGTCATGTAAATGTAAGAGTAAATGTAACCGGCAGAATCGCTGGCTGCCGGTATTTAAAGAGAACACTGATAATAGTAAACTAAATCTCTACGACACGATTACAGCGTTGTAAAATTGTGTTTTGGGTGATAATGGTTAGTAATTCATACAAATGTTATTAAAAAATATTGTGCTTTAAAATTAATTTTGAGAATGGGATGGAAGAACAGAAAATGAAGAGCATACAGGGATGGAAATAAGTGGTTTCCCATGAGCCCGGGGCAAGTAGATTTTGGCCTGGGCAACTCAATTTCAAAAGTTGGTAAACTTGTTTTTTTTTTAATCTTAAAACAATTCAGTGCAATAAAAATTGAAAAACAATTGATCACCATGGATCAATACTAGTTAAATAACATTCATTATATAGGAATAGGACATGATTCAATTCAGGCTCATAATAATACATCATGCATTGAACATGTGTATTGTCAGCAAATGTATATAATTATCTATTATTTTATTAAAAAAATATAATAATATTCACATGTTCATATTTCTGGGCTCGTTATTCTTTATCTGGGCAACCAAAATACTGAAGATGGTTGCCCACAATAGTAAAAAGTTAGTTTCAATCCCTGGCATATCATTGTAACTTTATTGTTTAACTGCATTGCATTAAAATTGTGATTGAGGTAAGCTTGTTGTTTATAGTATATTTACTTTTGAGCTCGACTATTATATATGAAATATATATAGTGTAGCTATCCTACTCACCCCGGCGTAGGTGCGCGCATTGGAATGTTTGCGTACCACCTCGAATATATTTCCTATGTCCATTGACATATTGCTTTCATACATGTATTTTGCTTCTTAACCAACATGACCCCAATGTATAAACAAAAGCAGATAACTGTATCAAGCATTTTGTAACAATTATGGCCTTTTTTTCACTAAGAATAAGCATATAATTGATAAATCTATTTTAAAGTTTGCGTACCACCTTTAAATTGCCACAACTTTTTTATTATGCTCTCCCCAAATTTTTTAAGGGGGGAGCATATAGTCGCCGCTTCGTCTGTCCGTCCATGCACAATTTTTGTCCGGACTATTTCTCAGCAACTAATGACTGGAATTCAATTTAACTTAATGGGAAGCTTCACTACCAAGAGGAGACATGCATATTATCAGCCGGTTCTGGTCAGATGATTTTTCACAGAGTTACAATGTATGGCCCTATGAAATTTTCCATTAACTGTACATATAACGCGATCTACCTGTTGGCGTATTCGCTATTACTGGGAAAAATCTAGTTTTTGATTAAATCACGAAAAAGTGGTGTTTTTTATTGCACAATCGCTATAAACATGTGGCTTGGCCTGAAGTACATGTAGCCTTAATAGCAACCCCAAGACAATTCACCCCCAGGAGACAATTGACGGGCTAGACAATTCAAATTAGATTTTTCATACCCCAATTTTTCGATTTTCGTAATCATTTTTGTCGTACCCAAATGTTTTTCGTACCCAAATTTGTTCGTACCTAAAAAAAAATTCGTGCCCATTATTTTCGTACCCAAATGTTTTTCGTACCCAAATTTTACGTACCCAATTTTTTCCGTACCCCTTTTTTTTCGTGCCCAATTTTTTTCGTACCCATTTTTTTCGTACCTAAATTTTTGTTCGTACCAAATTTTTTCCGTAACAATTTTTTTTTTTTCGTACCCATTTTTTTCGTACCCAAATGTTTTTTGTTCCTAATTGTTTTCGTACCCAATTTTTTTTTGGTACCCATTTTTTTCGTACCGAAATGTTTTTCGTACCCAAATTTGTTCGTACCCATTTTTTTTTCGTACCAATCTTTTTCGTACCCAAATTTGTTCGTACCCAATTTTTTTTTCATACCCATTTTTTTCGTACCCAAATAAAAAAATCGTACCCATTTTTTTAGTACCCAAATTTGTTTCGTACCCAAATTTTTATTTGTACACATTTTTTTCGTACCCAAATAGTTTTCGTACCCTATTTTTTTTTGTTTCCTTTATTTTTTTGTACTCTAATTTGTTTTCGTAACCAAATTAGTTTTTTTTCCTGCCCATATTATGTTCGTACCCATTATTTCTTCGTACACAAATTTGTTCGTACCCAAATTTTTTCGTACCCATATGTCGTACTCAAATTTTTTTCGTACACAAATTTGTTCGTACCTAATTTTTTATTCGTACCCATTTTGTTCGTACCCAAATAGTTTTTCGTACCTTTATTTTGTTCGTACCCTCTTTTTTTTCGTACTCAAATTTGTTTTCGTACCCAAATTATTTTTTTTTCGTACCCACTGCCCACATATTTTTTCGTACCCAAATTTTTGTCGAAATAATCGGCTTTTCAATTTGATTTGATCTCCCCACTCATTCCATCCCGCGAAACCCTTAAGGTGTCGCAACTCTAGTATGGAATGAGTGATGTATTGGACGTCATCATTGATGACGTTCATTCGAACGAATGATAAAGGGGGCTAAGTTTCGTTAAGTTGGTGCAAATCACTGCGATTTGAGCGCCTTGAAAACTGGCTTAGCACGTTTGCTGAAATTTGACATGTATATGGACAAGAATGCGATCTACCTGTTGGCGTAGGCGTTATACCTGGGAAAAATCTAGTTTTTGATGAAATCACGAAAAAATTTCGCAAGTTTTACATAACCGGAATTACAAAATGCGTTATGTGGATATACCGATACCCTACCGAAATATCCGAAATCAAACTTTCATAAAAACAATGTTTCATTAGTTATTTCAGTGTATTTCGCAACAATCTATATTAAAATACGCAGTTTTTCGATAAATAATCAATATTAATGGGGATTTCGTGGGATCTCGGGGATTCCTGGGGATTTTGGTAATTGCAGGAACGTCGGTATTTTTTCACACACGTCAAAATGGCCGACTTCGACAGAAAGAACGCTTAAAAGTATTTACAAAATAACATCATCACAAACGATGTAAAGTGAACGCTACTTATCCGTTTTGTATACAAGTATACGATCCATTGGAAAACACTAACATTTGACATACAAAAACGCCCGTGGATATGGAAATCTTCATCGTTGGAAATAGCAGACGGCGTCGACCAATGGCGAAAAGAACGCGAGAAAGTATTAACAAAATAACATAATTAAAAATGATGTAAAGTGAACGCTAATTCGCTGTTTTGTAGATAAGTATACGATCTATTGAAAACCATAACATTTGACATAAAACACCCGTGGATATGCAAATCTTCTGCGTACCAAATACGAAATAGCAGACATCATGCGGCGTCTAATCTGAGTCTACGCTGTTTGCCAAGGCCGATAGTATAATGAATGGAAATGCACAAACTCAGCAACTGGCAAGCATATATGCATTAGTAGATTGTTTCGTGATTATTTAGAAACGACTACATAATTCTTTTGGTTCAGCCAGTGCAACTTAACAGAAATAAGTATAATAGTTTCTACACCTGACAACAATGTGCCAACTTTATACAAGGTAAGTTGTTTACATTATTTAAAATATTTCAAGCTTACAGTATACAACAATAAACAGCTGGTACAATGTAATGTCATCGTTTTAATTTTAATAAGCCCGTGGTTAATTACCCTTTTTAATCTTATGGTTCAATGCATCTCTAACACCTTCAATTGACATTCTCGGCTCGGGTACTACTTACCGGTACATGTACCCCGGGTACTCTTAACTTTACTTACATGTAGCCCGGGTACGGTAAAGAAACTTAAACATACCCGCAAATATTAGATTGTATCCTACCTTAAAGAAACTTCTCTTTAAAAAAAATCTGCATCAACATGCTTTTTAGTATGAGTGTTGAGAGGACGCCGTAGGAATAATCAAGTAATCAAGAATACGTCTCTGTTTCTGCTTTTATTTCCTTCATGTATAATGACGATAAGGATTGACGACTAACATTGACGGCAATGATAACAAGCATTGAAAACTAACACTAACGACAAGGATTGGCGTCTAGATGTAACATTGACGATTCTCTACAATAAATAAAATTAACAATAAAGAATGAATAATACGATTATAGTACAACAGATCTGCTATTCGAAGTATAATATGATAGCATACACTCATTAGAATAAAAGGTTTCATAAATAACAATTTGAAACATTTTCAATAAATATCGAAATATCTTATACAATATTTATTACACAGCATGAATTATTTGTTAAAACATAATATAAATACCAAATATGGTGTTCCCCATTTAACGGACCTCGCAAACCAAAAAATGTTTCTTTAAAAAAATCTATGACGGTAAAAAGTGAACGTGCGACATCGCGGAAAATATACTTGACAACGTCATACAATGACGCGACTTTAAACAATTTAAGATTTTAAATTGAATCACATTAATGATTGTAAAAATGAGTTTTGATAATACATTGTATAAATGCCATTTAACAGAAAATTGACATAAATGTAAACATAATTAATTTTTACAAAATAGCCGACAACAACCGATTTAGTGTTAAAATTCCCGGGTATGTTTTAGTATATTTACCGTACCCAGGGTACGAGCCTTACTAACTGTATTATTATTATATCTCACCGACTACCTTTACCTTGTTGTGTTTCAACCTGAAATTTATGTAAAATCCGGCTTTCTTTACTTTTATTTTTCATTCATTTGATTACGCAATTGTTGACGTATCTCGTGGAAAATTATTTGAATCTTTGGATTTTAGTGACGACAAGCTGGAAGTGTCAATTTATTTTTTACAATGAATCTAAGATGTATTTAATTTTTGTGTGTTTGTCATGCATAGTTCAGTGTTTTCCAGAAAAATTTGAGTAGCCAGTTATATGGCCGGCAACTATGCAGTAAAACCAAAGCATTTGTGACATTTACTTGATATATTTGGGAAAAGTAGCCGGCATCAAGAGTTAATGTAACCGGCAAGATCGCTAGCAGCCGGTATTTAAAGAGAACACTGATAATAGTAAACTAAATCTCTACGACGGGATTACAGCTTTGTAAAATTGTTTTTTGGGTGATAATGGTTAGTAATTCATACTAATGTTATTAAAAAATATCGGCTTTAAATTTAATTTTGAGAATGGGATGGAAGAACAGGAAATGAAGAGCATACAGGGATGGAAATAAGTGGTTTACCGTGAACCCGGGGCAAGTAGATTTTGGCCTGGGCAACTCAATTTCAAAAGTTGGTAAACTTCTTTTTTTTAAAGCTTAAAACAATTCACTGCAATAAAAATTGAAAAACAATTGATCACCATGGATCAATACTAGTTAAATAACATTCATTATTTAGGAATAGGACATGATTCAATTCAGGCTCATAATAAAACATCATGCATTGAACATGTGTTGTCACCAAATGTATTTAATTATCTATTATTTTATTAAAAGAATGTATAATATTCACATGTTCATATTTCTGGGCTCGTTATTCTTTATCTGGGCAACCAAAATACTAAAGATGGTTGCCCACAATAGTAAACAGTTAGTTTCAATCCCTGGCATATCATTGTATCTCTATTGTTATAAGCATTGCATTAAAGTTGTGATTGAGGTTAGCCTGTTGTTTATGGTATATTTACATTTTAGCTTGACTGTTATATATGAAATATATATAGTCGAGCTATCCTACTCAACCCGGCGTCGGCGTGCGCATTGGAATGTTTGCGTACCACCTCAAATATATTTCCTATGTCCATTGACATATTGCTTTTATATTTTGCATACTTCATTACCGACATAACCCCAATCTATAAACAAGAGCAGACAACTCATTTACTGTATCAAGCATTTTAACAGAATTAGGCCCTTTTTCACTAAGAATAATATGCATATTATTGATAAATCTATGTTAAAGTTTGCATATGACCTCAAATATTTTTTATGTCACTTGACATATTGCGTTCATACACCATGTATTTTGCTTATTAACCAACATGACCCCAATGTATAAACAAGAGCAGATAACTGTATCAAGCATTTTGTAACAATTATGGCCTTTTTTTCACTTAGAATAAGCATATAATTGATAAATGTATTATTAAGTTTGCGTACCACCTTTAAATTGCCATAACTTGTTTATTATGCTCCCCCCCCAAATTTTTTAGGGGGAGCATATAGTCGCCGCTTCGTCTGTCCGTCGGTGCAAAAATTTGTTTCGTACCCAATTTTTTTTGTACCCAAATTTATATATGTACCCTTTTTTTTTCGTACCCAAATAGTTTTTTGTACCCTAATTTTTTCGTTCCCTATAGGTTTTCATAACCAAATTTTTTTTCGTACCCAATTTTTTTTTACACAAATTTGTTAGAACCCAAATTTCTTTGAACCCATTTGTTCGTACTCAAATTTTTTTCGTACCCAAATTCGTTTTGTTCCCAATTTTTTTTGTACCCAAATTTTATTTGAACCTTTTTTTTCGTACCCAAATAGTTTTTCGTACCCTAATTTTTTTATAACCAATTTTTTTTCGTACCCACATTTTTTTGTACCCAATTTTTTCGTACACAAATTTGTTCGTACCCAAATTTCTTCGTACCCATTTGTTCGTACTCATTTTTTTTTCGTACACAAATTTTTTCGTACCTTATTTTTTATTTGTACCCATTTTTTTCGTACCAAAATAGTTTTTTCGTTCCCTTATTTTGTTTGTACCCTTTTTATCGTACTCAAATTTGTTTTCGTACACAAATTTGTTTTTTTTTCCTACCCACATATTTTTTCGTACCATTTTTTTATAGAAATAATCGATTTTCAATTTGATTTCATCTCTCCACTCATTCCATCACGCGAAACCCTTAAGGTGTCGCAACTCTAGTATGGAATGAGTGATGTATTGGACGTCATCATTGATGACGTTCAATCGAACGAATGATAAAGGGGGCTAAGTTTCGTTAAGCTGAGGCAAATCACTGCGATTTGAGGCGCTTGAAAACTGGTCGGTAAATTTTGCTGAAATTTGACATGTATATGGAGAAGAATGCGATCTACCTGTTGGCGTAGGCGTTATACCTGGGAAAAATAAAGTTTTTGATTAAATCACGAAAACGTTTCGCAAGTTTGACAAAACCGGAATTACAAAATGCGGTGTGGATATACCGTATTCCCTACCGAAATCCCCGAAATCAAACTTTGATAAAAACAATGTTTCATTAGTGATTTCCGTGTATTTCGCAACAGTCTATATTAAAATACGCAGTTTTTCGATAAATAATCAATATTAATGGGGATTTCGTGGGATCTCGGGGATTCCTTGGGATTTCGGTAATTGCGGGAACGTCGGTATTTTTTCACACCCGTCAAAATGGCCTCCTTCGTCAGAATGAACGCGTAGAAAGTATTTACGAAATAAGATCATCACAAATGATGTAAAGTGAACGCTTTTTTAGCTGTTTTGTAGATAAGTATACGATCCATTGCAAAACACTAACATTTGACATAAAAAACGCCAGTGGATATGGAAATCTTCAGCCTCGAAATAGCAGACGGCGTCGACCAGTGGCTGCCAATACAGGTTCGAAAAGAACGCGAGAAAGTATTAACAAAATAACATAATTAAAAATGATGTAACGTGAACGCTAATTCGCTGTTTTGTAGATAAGTATACGATCTATTGAAACACCATAACATTTGACATAAAAACACCCGTGGATATGGAAATCTTTAGCGTAACGAAATAGCAGACATCACACGGCGTCTCATCTGAGTCTACGCTGTTTGCCAAGGCCGATAATATAATGAATGGAAGTGCACAAACTCAGTAACTGGCAAACATATGCATTAGTATGTTGTTTCGTGATTATTTAGAAACGACTACATAATTCTTTTGGTTCAGCCAGTGCAACTCAACAGAAATCAATATTAAAAGTTTCTCCACCAGACCACAAATTGCCAACTTAATACAAGGTAAGTGGTTAATATTATTTAACATAATGGGGTGGCCAACATAATGCAAGCTAAGGGTTCTGCATATTATGCAGATTGAGCTGTCTTTGGGTGTATATTGAAATCTCTTTACTAGTGATAAGGAGTGATAACATTCTAGCATTCTATGATAAAAAAAATCTGTATAGGAATGTATTTTACGCAAGTATTACCCTTTTGTTGTTTGCTTGTTTTCATGATGGCGTCTCGTACACTTAAGTAACGACTAAACGTACAATCTTAACACGTAATAGCAGAGTTTCCATTTGCGGGTACTCTTTAAATACGTTAATTGTGTAGTAGTGAAATTGCAACATATCTTTTATTTATAGTTATTAGACACTGTATCATTATGAATAAACTGGCTACTATATATACACTAGCTCCTGTTTATCCATTTTTTTAAAGACAAGTATGTTAAAATATTCTATTGAAGCAACTGTTACATGTACGTATTTTGGCTTTACAATTTGGCTTACATGATCGCTCAATATGCCAAGAGATGACATGAATCGAGGTATCATAAATCGTGTTTAATGACTAGACACTGGTATGCCACATGTGCTTTATGCAGGCACCCAAGAATGGGTCCTTTGATTTATGACACCATGTTTTCTTTGTTATTGTTTGGACAGTATCCAATCATAAAGAGATCATCTTTTTGTGATGAACAAAGGTGCAATTAAACACCAGGTTAAAACCACTGAAACAAAGAGTGTCAAAATTGGTGTAAATAATTAAATAAAAAATAATTACATTTATCAAGAGAATTTATTTAATGTGTAACAAGACAAGTTTTTACAAGCATAAATGTTCAAGTCTGTTACTATATGTTGCGTACATAAAGTCAATATATTTGCTGTTTGTTTTCATCCATATTTGTGTTCGTTCATTAAATTTGATTTATTCTCAAAGAATTTCAATATTTGAGAATTTTTCATCTAAAAAATGGTCACAAAGATGTGACAAGTAGAGATTTTTGTGGTAACCACATACCGAGCTGGTATATTGTGTCGGTCAGTCAAAAGCTATACATAGCTTATGTTATTACATGTTATTCTCATACAGACAATAAATAAATTTTGATTAGATTTGATTTGTGTTCCACTCCTGCGTTCGTTTTAAGTAAAGACAAATAATAACAATAATATAATCGTTCTAAAAATGCATTTCCTTTCACGCTTTTGTGTTATTCAGACATAGTTAGTAAAATTATATTTGATATAGTGCATGATTATAAATAAAAACAATAATTATGTCAACCTTGTTCGCAAAAATATCTCAGCTGGTCTGTTGAAAAACATTGCCGCAAGTGGGGCTTGATTGGTCATTGTCGGCTCATGTACTACTTACGTGTACCCCGGGTACGCTTAAGCATACTTACATATACCCTGGGTACAGTAGATATACTTAAACGTACCCAGAAATGTTAAAGATAATTGGTCGTTGTCTGCTTTTTTAAATAATAATTAATTATTTTAATATTTATGTCAATTTTCTGTTAAATGGCCTCTATATTATCGAAACTCATACTCACAAAACATGTTGATCCATTAAGAAAATTAAATTTGTTTCGTAATTACGGTAATCGGTAGCGCGTTTTACGACATCGGATTTGGGGCGAGAATAAAATTCGGGTGCAGTCTTATGTCGGCTGGGTACGTTTTAGTATTTTTACCGTACCTGGGGTACATCTAAGTATACTAACATGTACCCGGGGTACATGAAAGAAGTACCCGAGCCGACAATGACCAATAGAGCGCAAGTGGGCAGTGCAGTTCTTTTATATGGCTTCAATTACACCTTGTTTGCACTCTAGTTTAGAAGTCTTATTTAGAGTCAAATCTAAATTACACTCAGCCAGAAAATTTCTTTAAATGATGTCTGGGTTGAGTTAAAAAATGGTTTTGTCAGTTTAAAACCATGGCTGTTGCGGGCAGGGCAGTTGCCCTTATATGGCAATAGTAAAATCTTGTTACCACTCTAGAAATCACATTTACTTTCCATCCTTCAAGAAACAGTGTAAGGTCATTTGTTCTAATGATGCCTTGGCTGAATTTGAATAAACTGTTTCAGTTCCTTGAAAAACATGGATGCCAGGTGGGGGGCAGTTTTCTTATACGTCTATAGTGAATCCTTGTTAAGGCACTTATTAAAACATTTATTCGCAAATCTTTATGAAATTTGGTCAGAATGTGATGATTTTGGCCGGTATTTTATCCTTTAGGTTCATTATTCTTTGAGTTCATTCCTAGTATTTACATTAAAAGGAAAGTACGATTCCCGTTTTCTAATATTTGACTTTTTGGTTAATTCCATGCAAATAGTGTGTGCATTTTGAATTGAACATTGCATTTTCATGTACATTATAAGTTAAATGATATAATAATACAAGACTGTTAAGAAGGTGCACAATATGTATTACAGAATATAGTCGCATTATACTACAAGTACTAATTGAAGCTGTTGTGTTCAGGCAGTCTGCGTTCGGTTGCCGAACCGATCACAACGTTTAATACGTTGCAGCAATTAGAGACCATATACCATTGGAAGTATCTGTGATATTGGATGCCTTTTGAGTGTGGGTGAACCAAGCAACTTTGCGAATTATACCATTGCTTGCTGGGTAGCCTAGAGACTCGTATATTGGTCTGTGTCACAGGTTTCCTAAGGGTGAGCGCCTGGGGCCCATGACCCTCTTGTTACTAACAGAGTAATACAAAAATATGGCATAATTTCAGATTTGAATACTGTTATTTTACAACACTTCTTTAGGCAGTTTGATGTACTAGTAAAAATAAAATACTTGAACATTCATACACAATGACCCAAACCATACAGAACAGATAAGCTGACTATACTGCAAAGATTTGCGGACCATAAGGAATGCTGAATGGGTCAACGTCCCATCTGGTACAACTTCCCCTTACCCCGGGAACTTTGAAGTATACTAATTTTTTCATACCCAAAAGTTTAGTACCCACATTTTTGTTCATACCCAAAATTTTCGTACCCAAATTTTTCACATATGGGTACGAAAAAATAGTAAAAAATTGCGTACAAAAAAAATAAAATGATTTTGATAAGAAAAATATGGATAAAAAAAATTGGGTTACGAAAACATACATGTACGTAATTTTTGGGTAAGAACAAATAATGTAAAAAAAATGCGGCACAACAAAAATTTGGGTATGAACAAAAAATGGGTAAGAATATTGTGGGTACGAAAAAAATAATGGTATTAAAATTTTGTGTACGAAACAAAATTGGTACGAAAAATTGTGCATAATAATTTTTTCAGGGTACTACATCCCCGTACCCCAGTGTGCTTTATGACACCATGTTGTTAAGTCTGGACAATACCTGATAAAAACGAGATAATCGGATTATGCAAATCGAAGGGGCAATTAAACACCGAAATACAAATTGTTATACGATTTTATGATGCAAACAAGCAAATGGAAAATATTACAGTTAATTTCATGTTTATTTAATGTGTCAACGTGTTAGTTTTATCACACAAATACCGTTTTGTTAAAAAAAAATTATATTGTTTATTTGGAATTGATGTTTTTATTGCTTGTTTTCAATCTTATTTGTGTCAGTAAAGTAGAACAACGTGTGTTTCCGGGACTCATCAATTGGAGAAACACCATCATATTGAGACAACAGAACAACTTTAAATGCTAAATAACTTTGAAACTAACAACAATAAGAATTTTAAAGCGAGATTATACAATTTTTTTAACTATTTATGCATTTATATAAAATGTGTAAAAAACATATTATGTATAATACATATATTTCAAAAAAAAAAAAATAAAAGTTAACAACAAGAACAAGAAATGAACTACGCTGTGGCTGATATTTGGGCCATTTACCAGGCCTTTTACCCGGTGCGCTGACTGCAATGTTTTTTTCTTGGGTGAAAAGTCGCCTGTAAATGGCAAAATAACGCATAACAAATGCTAAATTTAAACATCGATTGGGAATGTTTCATTAGTATGTTTATATTCCTACTCACATAAATTGTGTTCTCCCCCATCTGTGTTTACACGGGCTTTGGACCGTTCCCTGAGAACAAAGCGTTCACAGGAAGCCACATTAAGGAGTGACACATCGCCACCTCCCCACCCTCGAACCGAAACTTTAAGTTCGGGGGTGTCTTTACGGTCGTTGTTGATTTGACCTAGTGACCTAGTTTTTAACCCTATTTGAACTATATAAAACACCAATCCAGATTTCATCAAGATAAACATTCCGGTTAAATTTCATAAAGATTGGATGAAAACTCTGACCTGTATTGTCTACACAAGGTTTTTCTATCATTTGACCTAGTTTTTGACCCTAAATGACCCAAATACAATCCCAACCCAGATTTCATCAAGATAACATTCTGACTTGATTTCATACATATTTGATGAAAACTGTGACCTCTATTGTATATACAAGGTTTTTCTATTATTTGACCTAGTTACTTAGTTTTTGATCTAGTGACCTTGTTTTTGACCAAACGACCCAAAAACAATCCCAACCCAGATTTCATCAAGATAAACATTTTGACCAAATTTTATAAAGATTGGATTGAAACTGTGACCTCTACTGTTTACACAAATTGTTGAGACACACACACGGACGCCGGACAACACACAATCACATAAGCTCACCATGTGACTTTGTGACAGATAAGCTAAAAAAAAGAGTAAATCATGTCCGTTAAGCACAGTTTATACGCTATTTTATCGGGAGGGCTACCATCCCAAGACACTAAATACTGCCACACTTTTGATTTTAGTTTCATAACGCCATCTGATGATTATGCCCCCCTTCGAAGAAGAGGGGTATTTATTTAATGCTTTCCGGTGGTTTATAGAGAAATATCAGTTAATTAAAACTGATAATTTCACTGTTTCAAACAGTGAAAATTATCAGTGAGAATTATCGATAATTTTCATTGTTTACTGTGAAATGACGTCATTTTTTGACGAAATGACGTCATTACCCCAGCAAAATTCGTTAGTTAAACTCTTGAGCAATGTATATAAACTGTGAAAAATGCATTAAATAAAAAGAAAATTTGTTGGATTCGGTGGATTATCGACTTTAATTCACTCGTGATCATAGAAAACATATATTTTCACTCGTGGCTGCGCCACTCGTGAAATATTATTTTCTATGATCACTTTGCACATGTCGGTCTGTCGGTCCATTCACCATGTGTTTTCCGGACGATATTCAAGAACGCTTGGTCCTAGGATCATGAAACTTCATAGGTAATTTGATCATGACTCGCAGATGACCCCCATTGATTTTCAGGTCACTAGGTCAAAGGTCAAGGTGACCCCAAATAGTAAAATGGTTTCTGGATGATAACTCAAGAACGCTTAGGCCTAGGATCATGAAACTTCATAGGTAAATTGATCATGACTCGCAGATGACCCCTATTGATTTTCATGTCACTAGGTCAAAGGTCAAGGTCACAGTGACCCGAAATAGTAAAATGGTTTCCGGATGATAACTTGAGAACGCTTAGGCATAGGATCATGAAATTTGATAGGTACATTGATCATGACTCGCAAATGACCCCTTTTGCTTTTCGGGTCACTGGGTCAAAGGTCTCAGTGACCCAAAATAGTAAAATGGTTTCCGGTTGATAACTCAACAACGCTCATGTCTAAGATCATGAAACTTCTTAGGTAGATTGATAATGGCTGGCAGATGACCCCTATTGATTTTCAGGTCACTAGGTCAAGGTCACGGTGACCCGAAATAGTAAAATGGTTTCCGGATGATAACTCGAGAATGCTTAGGCCTAGGATCATGAAACTTGATAGGTAGAGTGATCATGACTCGCAGATGATCCCTATTGATTTTCAGGTCACTAGGTCAAAGGTCAAGGTCACGGTGACCCGAAATAGTAAAATGGTTTCCGGATGATAACTCAAGAATGCTTATGCCTAGAATCATGAAACTTCATAGGTACATTGATAATGACTCGCAGATGACCCCTATTGATTTTCAGGTCACTAGGTCAAGGTGACCCAAAAAAGTAAAATGGTTTGGGATGATAACTCAAGAACGCTCATGTCTAAGATCATGAAACTTCTTAGGTAGATTGATAATGGCTGGCAGTTGACCCCTACTGATTTTCAGATCACTTTATTAAAGGTCAAGGTCACGGTGACCTGGAATAGTAAAATGGTTTCCGGATGATAACTCAAGAATGCTAATGGCTACGATCATGAAACTTTATAGGTGCATTGATCATGACTTGCAGATGACCCAATTGATTTTGAGGTCACTAGGTCAAAGGTCAAGGTGACCCGAAATAGTAAAATGGTTTCCGGATGATAACTCAAGAACGCTTTTGCCTAGGATCATGAAATTCATAGGTACATTGATCATGACTCGCAGATGACCCCTATCGATTTGAGGTCAAAGGTCAAGTTCATGGTGACACTGAATAGTAAAATGGTTTCTGTATGATAACTGAAGAACCCTTATTCCTAGGATCATGAAACTTAATAGGTAGATTTATAATGACTTGCAGATGACCCCTATTGATTTTCAGGTCACTAGGTCAAAGGTCAAGGTCAGGGTGACCCGAAATAGTAAAATGGTTTCCGGATGATAACTCAAGAACGCTTATGGCTAGGATCATAAAACTTCATAGGTACATTGATCATGACTGGCAGATGACCCCCTTTTGATTTTCAGGTCAGTAGGTCAAAGGTCAAGGTCACAGTGACAAAAAACATATTCACACAATGGCTGTCACTACAATGGAGAGCCCATATGGGGGGGCATGCATGTTTTACAAACAGCCCTTGTTTCAATTTGTCGGCCACAACTTTTTCAGCCATTTTGACTCTTTGTCGGAAAGTAGACCGTAATGCGCTTATTGATTGAATGACTAAAGTAATAAGTAACCAATATCGCGCGTCGTTATTTTAGGTTAAGATAAAACATTTACCTTCCCGTATCAAATAGTCAGAGTACAGCGCACTCTACGTATCTATGTCTATATATTAAAGAATTAAATTCAATTAAGTAGGGTTGGTATCGTAATCGAATCGACGCATTCAATTCTAGTTATAACTCGTATTAGCTGCTCAGTGGCAGGGGTATCAACGCAGGGGCCCTCAATCTTTCAAATCTGTGGCCGAATTTCAGCCGCATTCCCCCAACTGAAAAGTATACGTTTTTCCCCTTTTGGGGGAAAAAATTCCCCCTAAAATGTAATAATGAGAGTAAGTAAAAAAATCCCCCCCCAAAAGCGAAACGCTGCAAAAAATTCCCCTCATGAGGGTAGCGAGCCTCTTTCCCTAAAATGGATTCAGGGCTCTGCAACGGGCACCACTAGATTCATTGTTGCTAGGTTCGGCTTATATCGCCTTATCGGGCTTTTCCTCCCATTTGTAGTTTAAAAATCCAAGTGTCACTTGTGTTCGGAGGCACAGCACTTAAAAAAAATCCGAGTGTCACGTGTGTTCGGAGGCACAGCACTTAAAAAAAAATCCTAGTGTCACGTGTGTTCAAAGGCACAGCACTACAAAAAATCCGAGTGTCACTTGTGTTAGGAGGCACAGCACTACAAAAAATCCGAGTGTCACTTGTGTTCGGAGGCACAGCACTTAAAAAAATTCAGAGTGTCACATGTGTTCAGAGGCACAGCACTACAAAAAAATCCGAGTGTCACTTGTGTTCGGAGTCACAGCACTACAAAAAATCCAAGTGTCACGTGTGTTCGGAGGCACAGCACTTAAAAATATTCCTAGTGTCACATGTGTTCGGAGGCACAGCACTACAAAAAATCCGAGTGTCACTTGTGTTAGGAGGCACAGCACTACAAAAAAATCCGAGTGTCACTTGTGTTCGGAGGCACAGCACTTAAAAAAATTCCGAGTGTCACTTGTGTTCGGAGGCACAGCACTACAAAAAATCCGAGTGTCACTTGTGTTCAGAGGCACAGCACTTAAAAAAATTCCGAGTGTCACATGTGTTCGGATGCACAGCACTTAAAAAAAATCCGAGTGTCACTTGTGTTCGGAGGCACACACATGCATTCTTTTTATGCCCCCCTTTTATGCTTTGCACATGTCGGTCTGTCTGTCGATTGGTTCAGGTCACTAGGTCAAAGGTCAAGGTCACAGTGTCCCGAAATAGTAAAATAGTTTCCGGATGATAACTCAAGAACGCTTATGCCTAGGATCATGAAACTTTGTAGGTAAATTGATTATGGCTGGCAGATGACCCCTATTGATTTTCAGGTCACTAGGTCAAAGGTCAAGGTCACAGTGACCCGAAATAGTAAAATGGTTTCCGAATGTTAACTCAAGAACGCTTAGGCCTAGGATCATGAAACTTCATAGGTACATGGACCATGACTCGCAGATTACCCCTATTGATTTGCAGGTCACTAGGTCAAGGTCACGGTGACCCGAAATAGTAAAATGGTTTCCCGATGATAACACAAGAACGCTTATGCCTAGGATCATGAAACTTGATAGGTAGATTGATCATGACTCGCAGTTGACCCCTTTTGATTTTCAGGTCACTATATCAAAGGTCAAGGTCACGGTGTCCTGAAATAGTAAAATGGTTTCCGGATGATAACTCAAGAACGCTTATGCCTAAGATCATGAAACTTCATAGGTACATTGATCATGACTCGCAGATGACCCCTTTTGATTTTCAGGTCACTAGGTTAAAGGTCAAGGTCATGATGACCCGAAATAGTAAAATGGTTTCCAGATGATAACTCAAGAATGCTTATGCCTAGGATCATGAAACTTGATAGGTAGATTGATCATGACTCGCAGTTGACCCCTATTGATTTTCAGGTCACTATATCAAAGGTCAAGGTCACGGTGACCTGAAATAGTAAGATGGTTTCCTGATGATAACTCAAGAACGCTTATGGCTAGGATCATGAAACTTCATACGTACAGTGATCATGACTGGCAGATGACCCCTATTGATTTTCAGGTCACTAGGTCAAAGGTCAAGGTCACAAAAAACATATTCACACAATGGCTGTCACTACAACGGAGAGCCCATATGGGGGGCATGCATGTTTTACAAACAGTCCTTGTTTACAATACTAAGTCCTTAGGTTTAAAAATCTTGGCCAACTTCAGCCTTAGACTCTCCATAAATTCTGCCATTCCTTCCTCACTTAGATGTACGCCGTCTGAAAGCCAGTGGACATCCTCCCGCACGTGAACCATGGATGATACCGGAAAATATCTCTTGACATAACGATCGATAGCGCTGCCTATGGCCGTGAAGCGGTCCGATGTAAGGGCGTTATCGCGAAATGCCCACCTCTGGCAAATGCCGGCCACCACCACGGTGGCAACACCTCGGGCCTTCACCAGCCGACACAACTTAAGGATGTCCAGACTTATATCACGTGGCTGGCACCTTGAAGTGATATCGTTTCCCCCAAGGACGACGATAACTACATCTGGTTCCCATCTTAACATCCTTTCGAGCAATTGTTGATGAGGCCGCTGGGCCCTCATCCCCCCCTGCCCGAAAAACCGGAAACGACCAGGCACCTAATAAACAAAAGAAAACAATATTCATATAAACGGATATACAAGGCTACAGCGATTGTGAGTGCTGAGAGGGTGTACACACGACAACAACTTAACATACTAAGTTAATAGTCCCTGGCATTGTACTCTCTCCCTTTAGCTACATACGCCAGTAAGCTTCAAGGAAAAATAGACCATTAATGCTCATTACCATTCAACACTGGAAGCAACTCCTCAAGTATACACATATCAGTGATCCCGCCACAGTGTCTTATCCGAGGGACATAGCTGTCACCACAGAAGGCTATCTTAGTAGTGGATGATGTCATTTTGAATAAAACATTAAAAACATGACTCGCGTTTAACTTAGTTATACCCTGAACGATAAATACTACACGAAAAACAAAACCAAGTTTTATGATTGGCTGAGATATTGAGCTCTTTTGATGTCAGCTCCAGGTGCACTATAGATCTCTGTTCCTCGCATAAGTGATGGGCTCTACATCCAGATTGATAGTTTGAAATTTTGTTATGTTTTGCGAGGTAAGCGCAGAGTCGCGGTTTAATAATTTTTTGCATTAATTTTGTGAATGAAGAGGTTAAACAGATCGGTCGATATGAGGCTGGGGCGTCTTAAGTTTATTGGCTTTGAGGATCGGTATAATTGTGGCCTCATACCATTCGTCAGGTAGGGTACGTTCAGCCTATCGGAAATTTGCATGTTTATTAATGCACATAGATTTGAAAGTAATAGTATCAAAATGGGTATGATTTTTAAATGTCAAAGTTGTATGATACATATATGAAATTTACAAATATGCAAATATTAGCAAATTCAACTAGAAATGGCTCGGCAGAGGCCCACGAGTATCCCAACGCCGCATGGATTATATAGTAAAAAGGCAATGTTGGAGTGCGTGTGGCCTATGTGGGTGGAGTGCCCCAGGGGGGGGGGGGGGGGGGGGGATGTGGCCATGCATAGTTGAGATTGACAGTATTGTCATAATAGATGTTTCAGTATCATTTGAAGTAAATTGGAGTAGAAATAAAGAAGTTAATGTAAAAAACATACAAACAATGAGTGAAAATCTCTGACCTGGCCAAAAAACCTATAACTTTTGACTCAGGGGTCAGTTTAAAATTCCAAGTGCAGGGTCGCACAATAATGCATATTGTCATTAAATCTATAGCCTAGTTAGCAAGTAATTTATTACTTTTCAAACGGTACCATTTAAAAACCGAAAGTAGGATTTCTAGCAGTATATGTCCATTTCGACAAACGCGCTTATTTTTAAATTTTAAAGTGCTAAAATACGGATTTATACCTTGTAACCACCAGATATATATATAATTGGCATAGATAAAATATGTTTCTTATTGATTCTTATATTTTACTTTGCCAAATAGGTGTGTGGCTGTAACAGCTTTAATAGTTAAATTTATATTTATAGTTTTTAATTCGCACTATATAAGTTAAGATAAGTAAGCAGAGGTTTAAGTACAAAAATAATGTGCGTATGAAAATTTTGGGTAAGAAAAAAATGTGGGTACGAAAAAAAATTGGGTACGAACATTTTTGTTTCCTTTTTTTATTAGGAAAGATGGGGTACCTGTTATTATACTGGGGTACCCAAAATATCATTTGAAAATCGTTGTACGGTGAAGTATACTTTAAAGTACACTGGGTACTGGGAAGTAGTAACCGTGGGGACCTTGACCCCATTTACCCATGACTTGGATTTGACATTTCCTCTGAATTAATTTCAATAAAACACGCTATATCTTTATTGTTACGGTCTTCATAGTTGATTCATTATTAAAACATACTATATATTGATTTAAGAGAACATCTGGACAAAAATGGATGCAATTATTTAGCTCAGCTGAGCACAAGGTGCTCATGGTGAGCTTTTGTAATCCCTTCTTGTCTGTCGTGTGTTGTGCACTGTCAACATTTGCCTTGTTAACTCTTTATAGAGGCCACATTTATTGTCCAATCTTCATGAAATTTGGTCAGAAGATTGGTCTTGATATCTTGGATGAGTTCGTAAATGGTTATGTTTTGCTTGAAAAACATGGCTGCAAAGATGCAGGGCATTTTTCCTTATATGGCTATACTAAAACCTTGTTAACACTCTATAGAGGCCATATTTATTTCCAATCTTCATAAAATATGGTCAGAAGATTTGTCTTAATTGAAAACATGGCTTCCAAGGGGCGGGGCATTTTTCCTTATATAGCTGTAGTAAAATCTTGTTAACACTCTAGAGGCCACATTTACTGTCTGATCTTCATGAAACTTGGTCAGAAGATTCATCCCAATAATATCTTGAAAGACTTGAAAAATATGTCGGTTGGTTGAAAACATGGCTGCCGGGGGGGGGGGGGGCATTTTTCCTTATATGGCTATACTAAAACCTTGTTAACACTCTAGGGGCCCACATTTATTTTCCATTCTTCATGAAACTTGGTCAGAAGATTTGTCCCAATAATATCTTGGTTATTTCAGGTGAGCGTCTTTGGGCCTTTCAGGCCCTCTTGTTTAATCAATACATTCTTATAAATATAATGGAGAAAATAAGAAGATGGTCCTTTTTAAGTAGCATGAAAAATACTTTAACCTTACTTAAATGGTATGTAATGGCTAAATTTCTGGAACCATTCCCCAACTCCCATGCCCAGTACCCTGACCAGGAACTGGGTGGTCCCTTGACCCCCATGAACATTGTCCGGTTTTCAGACATTTCATCGTTCACACCCATGCTATTGAAATTGAGATCATTAGTTGAAAAGGCATGTTTGGGGGGAATAATGTATCTGACTGCGAAACGTTGTAAAGTTTGTGTATTGATAGTTATTACATAGTTAAAAACACCACACATATGGTAAAGTAAGTATGTGTATGAACATGTCTTTGTAATTTAATTGTATCCTTTATTACGACATGAATACAAAATTTGAAATAGTAAAAAAAATGGACTGATGGATAATAATAACTTTTGGGCAAGTAGTTCAGATTTTGGGCGAGTTGGCTTTGGGGCGAGTCGTCTGGTAACTATCATATAATTTGTCTCATCAAAAGTGAATAATAAGTTTAACAATTTGCTCATATTAAAAAAACCCAGACTAAATGGTGCTTATTTTAATTAACACAATTATAAAAAAGCTCATAACATTTCATAACTAAAAGTAATCCAGTATGTGAACAATTAATTAATTACAAAGTTTTACTGTATGTAATGAAAAAATAACATTATACAACTACATTTTCTATACAATAATCACGAATATAATACATCAAACTTAACAAATATTTCATGAACAAAGTATTTCAAGATAAAATATATAAGAAAAAAATTTGGGGCAAGTTGTCTTCTGCTTGGGGCATGTTGTCCAATATATTGGGGTGAGTTCTTTCTTTTAAAGCGGCGTTCTCATGAAGCTGCACATTGAATGGTGGAAGTTCAAGGTCAAGGTCATCCTTCAAGGTCAAAGGTCAAAATAAATAAATTTAAAAGCGGCACAGAAGGGGACATAGTGTTTCCGACAAACACATTTCTTGTTGATATTCCGATATGCTTAAGGGAGTTAATTTATTCATGTAAACAGGCGTATTTTTTAGAATTCCTTTTTCTATCGTTTATTTCACTGATTAAATGCGGTTTATACTGATAGTTTTAAATTGTATTCCACCAGAAAAAAAATTCGGAGAAAGAAATATTGTGATATTTATCGTTCGTATAATGTGAGTTTTCTTATATATTTTATATTGCAGGGGTGTTAATTATAAAATGTTGAGGCTTCAAAGTAGTCTATGTTCGTTTATATTAATGGTTAATTTTCAAGATAATGGTGAAATAGCATATGGATTATTGTAAGTATGTATTTGAAGAAATATTGATTTGGATATATGAGTAGCCATATAATAGATCAGAAATGTGGAATTTTATGTTTTTTATTCATTTATACTAATCCCCCGTCGTGGTACCTTCCCATTAATGCGAAGTACTATAGGATTATTGTTTTATTAAAAACAGTACATTCTCGTTGCCTGAATAAATATTTGTACGATTTTAACGCGATGAGTTTTATGTACGTATATTTTAACAGGGTATCACGTGTCTTTAAAACATTGGAAATAATGTTGTAGGATCCGGGCAAGAGCAGGTTCGCATTTCGTATCTATTCTTCGCGGGAAAGGTTTGAATTAGTGCGGTAAAAGGTGTGGATTCTTTATTCATTTTTGTTAAGGTATTTATTGTAAAAAAAATCTGTAAAGCTGTAAAAACAAGAAACTGTCAGAGACGGGTGATGCTCCCCGAAGGTTTTTTTGGTCACAATATTGCACTATATATTCAGATAAAAGGAAACGTCTTGAGGGGCATAACTTTGGACAAAATAATACGATGGATGGTTTAGCAACTTAAAAAGTTCAAGGGGCCATAACTCTCTAAATAAATCATCTAACCAGAACCCACTTAAACATGCGCATCTCCTGAAGGTAGTTAAGCTTCCCTAAAGCTTCATTGTATTCCAGTCAGTAGGTGGGGAGAAATAGCCCGGACAAAAATTGCACTATATGTACAGTTTATAGAAAATTTCAAAGGGCCATAACTCTGTGAAAAAAAATCGGACCATAAACGGCTGATAATATGCACATCTCTTGTTGGTAGTGAAGCTTCGCATAAAGATTCATTGAATTCCCGTAATAAGTTGCTGAGAAATAGCTCGGACAAGAATTGCACTATATGTACAATGGAAAATTTTAAAAGGCCATAACTCATCCGACCAGAACCCGCTGATAATATGCACATCTCCTCTTGGTAGTGAAGCTTCCCATAAAGTTTAATTGAATTTTGGTCATTTGTTGCTGAGAAATGGCGCGGACAAAAATTGTGCACGGACGGACACACGGACAGACAAAGCGGCGACTATATGCTCCCCCCCCAAAAAAAATTTTTGGGAGTGCATAAAAATACTTCTTTATTATTAACTGCCTAAAATATATAAGAAATCTTGTGTTTTCTAGGGGTATAAATTTGGCCCTTAATTGGTAATAAAATGCAGTGATAATATGTCTCTGATACTGACAATGAAGCAAATCTGCCCTTAGGCTATTTCATATCACTTTAGCAAAAGGAGATGTAACACATGTAACTTTAATTAATTTAATATTTACGTTTAACTTGTCTCCTTTCAGAAACAATACGTATTTTACAAGATCCATACCAGTCAAATATATACAAGAAGCAAGAGCGAAATTGTGCGCAGCGAGACTTGCTCATATAGAATTGAATCTCTTATTTCTTTCTTCGAAAAATATCATGTCTCCAAACTAATATGCATTGCGCACGGTGTTTTTTATATGCGGATTAATGCTCGGTTTTAGATGAATAATTAATCAACGCCTCAATATTTAAAAAAATTAACAGCGGATTATTGTTCACCGACTTTTTTTATAGAGATTTGATATAAATATTATAGAGCTGAAAACAACAACAACATTAAGCCCTGTTTTCCCGGAACACGCGCTGAACATACCCTTATAAAAACGCTATACCAATTCCGGTACTTGTGCACTTAATTGATTGTAAACAATGACTGTTGAAATCCTTGCGTGGGAATTTTTCTGGTAACCAAGAGCGACGTCAACGTTCATGAACCCTTTCATTCATAAATGTATAATGCGTCGTGTCAAAACCAGCATCACAGGATGTAAAATCTATTTTGAACCTGACACGTCCGCTGCTGTTTGCACCCGCAAATTAGTTTAAAATGGTTTCCGAATCGGTACGTTGATTACATAATCAGAACATAATATCCCGTCCAAAAAGGGCGCTATGCTTCTTAATAGTACATGTATATTGCAAAAAAGTGAAGCTCCCCACATATAATGTCGAAGTTTATACATACAAGTTATGTTTCATCTTTTGTAATGAAGCTTGAGGTTTCGTATTTTTGAAAGTATGAAAGAGGTATACATTTAAACAGAGAAAACGATCTTTAAAACATTCATATCAAGAAAAACACAAGAAACGATGCCTTCTTTGAAGTTTAGTTCCAACTAACCTCACTTAAACGCGGTGTAAGCTCCCGTATACGCATGCACCCATGACATTCAATTAACAAAAACAAGCCGACAACGAGCGATTAAGTGTTAAAATCCCCAGGTACGTTTTAATATATTTACTGTACCCGGGGTACATGTAAGTATACTTAAGAGTACCCGGTATATGTAAGTAGTAACCGAGCCGACAATGACCATTCCAGCCTTACTGTTGGTTATTCGACAACAAACCATGATAGAAAATATTATTTCTTAAATATAACACTTCAGATATACGTACATCTGGAATCACACCCCCACCGTTCCAAACGAACTACATAACTGTCACCGAAAAACGCTATCTTCGTAGTCTCGGTTGTCATTTCAAATACTAAATTCTGGTTCAAATTCAATGCTTGTTGATGTAAATATTGGAGGTTAACAACTGCGGGAAATACCGCGCGACAAAAATTCGCATGACGTCATATCGCCGAAACTTCTGATTGGCCAAAACATGAATTATTAAAAAACGGTTTAAACGGTCACTTTCAAATAGACCAGTTCACGCGTGACGTCACGCGCACCTGCGTGTTAACATCCGGACTATATTGGTAGTCAAAGATAGATACAATCAATGGGGACAAATAGAGCGTGATCGGTTAATATTTAAACGATTATATTTAGATTTTATTTTTCAAATGCCAACAAGTTGTTAACCGATGGAGTAAGATGTGATTTTTTTTCGATTATTGGAAAAAATAAACGCGTTTGTTTGTTAATAAGTTGAAACTAAACTTCAAAGAAGGCATCGTTTCTTGTGTTTTCTTGATATGACTGTTTTAAAGAACGTTTCCTCTGTTTAAATGTATACCTCTTTCATACTTTTATATATCACAGCTGACCCGGTTTAATAAGTCCTGTTTTTTTATAATAATTAATTACTATTTTTACTTCCGTGTTCATAATGCTGAAATAGTCCGTTTCCCACAATCCTTAGCGCGCATTCACACAGATCTGAAAGAGCGGTCTATACCGGGAAAAACCACGCGCCAGTTTTGGCGCCTGACGCTATCCCGCCGAAATTTTTCATTGGCCAATTCATATGTAAACGTCATTGCATTCGCAAAAAAGCGGTTAACTTTAAAAGCCAGAACATGATTGGCAAAGCGCGAAAGTAAATTTGTCTCGGATATTGGAAAAAGAAACGCGCGTGTTAGTCAGTTAAATAGTTTACTTATTTTGTTTGAAGTTAATAAATGTGTATTGAAAGTGAAAGGCAACAATAACTTAAACGGCTGCAAGATTTCCACAATGTGACCAACGGACTGTCAGTCGACTTAGCCTACCTACGTAAGAAAACATGCAGTTTATTGACAATATTGACAAAAATCTGCGCAGATTTATTGGCTTTGCGTAATGCACTTTTTTCGCACTGCTTTCAGAAACTTGTGTTTACAATAACACTCGCACATGGAAATATCATGAATATTAGTGACATGAACACCATCTTCAGTAATACTGAAGAAACTGACAGTATTTAACATGTTTAATGCACTTTACTCAGGGCAAGAGATAAGGGTCGTTTTTACGATTTGAAATTTACAGAAAACTTTTCAAATGAAAACAATCGTACAAACAACGATTATGTAAATACAGAACAGATTCTAATCAGTTAATAATCTATCCGCGCGTCCCGCGTTTATCATGCACAGATATCGAAATAGACGCATAGTTTTAAAATATTTGTGTCCCAGTGGACGATTGCTGAAAGGAATCTGTTAACGCATACGTTAATCACGATAAGTACGAACCCTCTTGGGTACGAGTTACGCTAAGTCTAACAGAATCAGGCTTCAATAATGCAACAAGTCTTTTGATTGGCTCTAGTAGAGTCCCAGCTATATATATATATATATACGAACCAATTAGAATCAAACTTTTCAATAGTGTCGAAATAGCGGCGCCATATTGGAAAATTGATTAAGCTGGTAGCGTGATCGATAACCGTTTTTTTCAACAATTACTTTATATAAACCTACAAAAACGATAGCAATCAAATGGTAAGGTATTTTATATTTCAATTATGTTATTTTGTATGTTGATTTCCCTTTATTCATTACATACAGACGATCAAATTTCATTCAGATTGGTCGTGTGGAAATTCGTACCGAGTTTCAACAGTCTGCTGTCAAAATGCCTCTATTTATTGCATTTATGTTGCAATATACGTAAAAATCAAATGCAAATAAACACAACCGAAGTACTTTAATGTGTTTTTAAGTATATATATATTAAATGTCAAATGACCAATAGTTGTAATGTTTAATGCATATGAAATACTTCATTTACTTTGTTAACATCGAACTCAGTACGTTCGTACCATTGTGTTTTTGATCTCATTTATTTGTTTTTTAATTTAATTTGTTGTAGAAAATATTTAAAACCAACAACTTTAATCGTTATTTAAATAATGTCTTGTTACAGTTGAATTTAATTGTGTTTTTTTAATACATTCAGAATCTTTAATGATTACAGTGTTTTTATGTTGTAGTATTTGTAACTGATAATTTGTGGTTAAGGATTGAGACAAATTATGGTTAACATTGAAGGATTTATTTTTAACAAATCGTTCTATTTTATATTTTATAATAAAATGCATAATACATTGTTATTGAAAATCCTAAGTAAATGATACATTCTTACTCTGCACAGAGTCTAGTCAATATAAATTGCCGCCATAGAGTTTTTGATGATTTTTGCTTTGGCAGACTCTTGGTGTCAATAGTTCACTCTATCTTTTAATAGCGAAAGTTTTCCTTCTTTGTCTATATTGATGCGCAAGGAATTTGGTGCGCAACATTCAAGCCCTGATATCAGACAGTTAATATCAACGGATTGCAATAATATTTACATACCTGTGTAGATAATTCATTTGTCAATAATGTTCCGTAATAATTATGTAATGAATCTTTCAATTTTGCACGCCTGACCAATTTAAATCAACACACTACTCACATTTTCCATTCCAATCGCTGTGCCCGCTGTATACCGCAGGTAGATTTTAATCTATAACGCAGCCTATTACGTTAATGCCGCTTTGGACGTCACACGCACCTGCAAAGGTTAGACTCCGCCCACTGGTTGGCAAAGAGGTGCATTTATATAAGCGTATTAGAGAAGGTTGACGAAATCTTCGTTTTAATGATAATCATGCACAA